>NW_013666626.1:110564-112536 GCF_000517525.1 Limulus polyphemus | reverse complement strand
CACTATATCATATCAAAACTTTATACTTGCTTTCCTAAAAGGAAATCTAATGAATCTCTTCTAATTCAATCCAAATTCCCTTCTATTAACATATACAATGCCTAGAGCTGTAAAACTATTGTTCTTCCATGTATTGTTTATTTATTTTTACCTAATTATTTATATTTATTTTTGTGATCAATGATTAACCCATTTAACAATACTTTTAGCACTCTTCACTGTGCACCATTTTACTATATTGTTGTAGTCTTATATTCTTTATAGTTACTGTCATTTAAGATCCGTTCTGCAACTTACGTCTCTCAAAGACCCTCAAAAGTTAACATTTTCCTAAACTGAAAATGTATTTCTGATAGATATTTACCTCTTCTCACAAAAGGATTTTCTTGACTTATACTGCATCTATTGACTCAAATTTTCACTTGCCACTAGCCTTGACACTCCCACTTACCCTAATGTGTATTAACATGAGATATCTGCATACTAACATGAAAATGATTATGCAGCAACCCTCCACCAACAAGAGTGTGACACTACCCTTATTGTAACTAGCATCCTCTCTAACCTTGTAGCTGTTAACCACTTCAAGATTGGTAAGATCAAACCAAACCACATCAGAATTGGGGAGGACAGATGGGAAATGTGAATGGAGGTAAGTATCTATTGGAAATACATTTTCAGTTTAGTAAAATATTAACTCCACTCACAGAAAGCTAGAATCCCACAATGATCAGGTGGAGGGCCAGTGAAAAGATGATCTCTTTTTAGGAAGCACTCAATGGAAAACCATGGAGTGGGAGAAAGTCAAGTATACTCTTTGTCCATCAGTA
Organism: Limulus polyphemus; assembly: GCF_000517525.1. Taxonomy (NCBI): domain Eukaryota; kingdom Metazoa; phylum Arthropoda; class Merostomata; order Xiphosura; family Limulidae; genus Limulus; species Limulus polyphemus. The sequence goes on along the minus strand of NW_013666626.1, from coordinate 111,706 downwards.
ATGTGTCACCCAAAGGGTGGAAACAGAAGAGGGACCCTATGAAAAGTTACAGAAATAAAGGGACCCCCTTGGTGTATAGTGGCTTGGATGCAGCCACCTCTTTCATTTTTGAAAATACTTGCTTACATACATCTACCTCACCTAATGACGTGTGTATAACCAATCAAAAGCTCAGAATGTCCCATAGTGGTTTTCTCAGCCTCTGCAAATTATTTGCAAGTGGTAAGGTAAGATAAAGTTAGTAAGCATGAAAAATCATATTTTTTAGACCCAAATATAGCTTAGTTACTAAGCTTGATAGATTATAGAAAAATTATGTGGTACTGATATAGTAATTTATGATTTTTTATTTCAAAATGAATATATAAAACCAAAAAAAATTACTTTGTTTTACTTCCTCCAAGTGTGATATATTTAAAGGCTGAGCAACTTACGTCAAGCAGCAAACAAGTACTAAGTTCATAACTAGAATAGGTAATTGTTTTCCACACTTCTTTATTTACTATTCTATATTTTTAAGAAAAATAACTGAAATTTAAGAGCTTATTTGTAAATAGTAGTAATGTATATACAGATATAATGTATTATAACCAAAATGTGACTGTATTTTACAAAATATTGGTCCACTAGAACAAAGCAAAGACAGGACACTTTGTAAAGGTCAGTTTTATATTCTTGGATATGTTAATGAATGTATGTGCACCTCGTCATTGCAACTTCTGTAATGTTAGTCAGGCACAGCTGAAAGTTCAATAAGATAAAAATAATAAATATATATAGATGTATACTATTATGAGACTTAAGCTATTTAGACTAAACATTTTTGTTTTCGTGCTATAATTTGTAGTCAGTCTAGAACGAAAAACCATAAGTTATATCTATTTCCTAATTTTTTATAAAGGTTACGAGGTCAGTCAAATAGACCAAACCCATACATAGATACCATAGTGAAAATAGCAGATAAAATATAAAGTTTTTCTTAAAACAACATTTGATAATTATCTGGAGGTTATAAAAATTTTGCATGTGAAATTTGAAAATTTTCTGATACATAAAAGTATTTTCAATCTTAAAATGAAAATTACTTGCATGTTGGATAGTCAACATTCAAAAAGAAAAATGCATAAGCAAAAACATTACTT
>NW_013666626.1:105327-109607 GCF_000517525.1 Limulus polyphemus | reverse complement strand
CTTAAAAGTTAATAAAAAAAAGTAGATATCTTGAGTACAAAAGCCTGTGATGTTTACTTAGAATCTGCAAAAATTTGTGAAGATACGCTTACTGTATTAAAAGTTATTGTATAAAAACTATAACAAGCACAAAATGATTACGAGGTTGGTCCCTGGGACTGAGCCTGTAGTGAGAGAGTTAAAGGCAGGAAGTGATCCAGGGCTAGACAAACAGCAAGAAGCTCCAGTTTACTGATGTGCAAAACCAACTTGACCAAAGACCAATGACCTACAATTTCCTATGTGTCCATAATTGCTCCCCAACCCATCAGAGAAGTGTCTGTAAAAAGATGCAACTCTGGACGGGGAAGCAGAAGAGGAACACACATCATGATGTTGTCTCTGTTGAGAAAGAGTTCACTGTTCATGCAATACCAACTAAAGGGTGTGTATGTGATCATGAATGAAGGGACAAGAGAAAGAGAGGATTAAGCCTTAAGAACTAATAGCTCCATTGCTCACAAACGAAGTGGAGAAGGTTGGGCCAGACTGAGACAGGAATTGAAATACAGGGTCAGAAGAAGAAAGGACTTCTCCAACTTGACAAGCCTATCCACTCAAGCTACCTCTCAAAAAAGCAACTGGGTGTGCTCTTGTGAGATGTCTGATGGTATGGAGCTAATAGCAGCCAGTCATCCATGTAATGGTGAAACCGCAGACCATGAGAATGAATAAGTCGAGAAAAGGCCCTGACCACCTGATAGAATATGTATGATGCAGATGCCAGACCAAATAGCAAAGTGTGAGGATGGTTGAGAGGGGAAAGATCTATAACAGAATGCCAGTCCCTGGGCTTCATAGAAACTACAAACAACCTGGGATAAAATCCTGGACAAGGACGACTGACAGGTTCTATAGCATCCTTGAGAAGATGAGTCTGAACTACTTTGGAGGGATTCTGACAAAATATAGGATCCAGAGGGAGGAAGGGATGGGATGTGAAGGAAAGGCATGAGGGTTGACAAAATGAAGGGAAAGACCGTCTTACAGCACCTGAAGCACCTAAGGATCTAAGGTGAAATTTTGTACAAACTTGGCTAAACATGCTCCAACTTTGCTAGAACCAACTGAATAGTCACTGGTACGGTATAGGTGGCAGGGTTCTGGCAATGAGTAATTTGGTGGTTAGCCACCAAGACCTGGGAAAGAGGAACAGGCAAAAGGGCAGAAGGAGGAGAGCAGGAAACAGTAACAGAAGCAAGCAAAGGGTGTGATAGGTGAGAAACCAAGAACGAAAGGGAGGGGTTGTTAATAAGCAACATCCACCCTACAAACTGATCAGAATTGACCCCAATATCGGTAGAGGAAGAGAAAACCAGGTATCAAAGGAAGGGGTGAAATGCAGTAGGGAAGGAGAGGAATCATAAGACACAGGGGACATAAACAAAAGGTAATATACCTGTGACACCATTAATCGGAAAGGCTGAAGATGATCTGGAGTTCTCCACAGTTGGAAGATGGAATTGAATGGCAAAGAAAGGAAGTGGTAAGAGGCTATCCATATCATCATCTTCTTGTCCAGGTTCATTAGGAAAAGGAATATCTGGTTTGGGATAAGGATACACTACAGGCCACATAATTTTCTCCAATTCACGATATACTAAAACCGAGACTTCTTCAGTAGAAAGTGTGGAGCCTGAAGCCTGACAAACTGGAGGTTGAGATGCAGTATTAGTGTGAATTACTGTGGTAGTAGGAGTGATTTGAAATTCAGAATTCAACTGTGAGTGGAAACAAAGTAAAACCTGCAGTGACTCTAGTCTAAAAAAACAAAAACAACTAAGTTGTTAAAAAAGCACAAATATAAAACAAATACAAGTGAAATTTGAACACGTCTTCACACTACAGCGCCAAATCGAGAAGATTGGATTCTACGGTATAGAGGAAGCCAGTTTTACCAGGAGGGTGTGTCACATTCCTACTGGTAGAGGGTTGTTGCATGCTACAGTACAGCTGTACAACGATAAACATTTGGGGTAGGTGGGAGTATCAAGGCTAGGGGGAAGCAAAAAAATTTGTGCATATAGAGAGCAGCACTGAATGAGAACAGCTATTAAGTGAGAAGAGGAAAGGTATCGTATTGATAATGTGACTGTTCTATACACTGGCTTAAAGCAGTATTAGGTACACAGTTAAAATTTTCATTTACATTTCAGACACAGAGGTGAAAAAAATTTTTTTTTAATTACATACATGTAATGAAAATAAAAAGAAATCCATGCCACCATTAATTTTTCCAAGTCCTTACAGCAATTCAAAATGTGCACCACTGATCATGTTAGAGCTGAGCAATCAGTAGTATTTGCTAATCAATTAACTGATGGCCCTCTTGATCAATTACATTCAATTAGAACAATTACCATCTCCCTCTAATCAGTAACTCCAAAATAAAGTTAGTTGTGAGTACTGTCACCAGTTTAACATTTAAAACAAACTGGCAAGCAAATACAAAGAAAAAATTTTGATTACTTGGATAGTGGGAATAATCAAAAATAGTAATAATCAGAAACTCTAATTTCAATTAACTTTTTATTTTTGTAACAATAAACTTAATAATACTTTTGATTAATCAGTTGTTGGAATAACTGAAAATGCTAATTTTGATTATCTGATTATTTTTGTGATGATTGATATAATCATAATTTTAATTAACCAATAATCATAATTTCAATTAATTGATGATTTAAATAATAAATGGTGGTTACAAGGTCGGTCAAATTGACCATATCCATATAGAATTGAAGTAAAGAAAATAACACAAAATATAAAGTTTTACTGCAAAAAACATTTGATATTTATTTAGTAGGCTTTAGTGGTTACACAAATGAAATTTTGAAATGAAGAAAAGCGTTTATAATCTTAACATAAAAATTACTTTGTACTCAAAGAACTCAACACTTTGATTTCATATATTCACAGAAAAATCTTTAATAAAATTACTTAATTAAAAAATCTGATTTTTTGTGTACAAAAGACTTGTAAAGTTTTCTGAAAGCACCTGTTAATTGATTAATGTCATTTAAACTAATCAATTAATTGAAATTACAGTTAGTTTAAATCAGAAGCAAAATTTTCTTTCCAAAAGAAGGGAGGACAGTTGCTATATCTCTGCAGGAATAAACTCTATGGCTCATGGTTATTGCTGTTGAAATGCAAAACAATCCACAGTTAATGAAAAATGAGGGTAAAATGACCCTCTTGTAATTACAAGAAATAAAATAAAACATATATATGTGTTTTTCTATATATTTTGTACTTACTGTTGATTTTTGTTTCGGACTTCTGCATACTCTCAGTACACATCTCATCTGTAAGGTCTGGTATATGGACTTCTCTCATTTTTCTTGTTTTCTTTCTCCTAGTTTTCCCCTCTGTTTCAATGCTATTAACACTTTCTGTGGCTCTTTCATCTGTCTCAACACTCTTGACTGATTGTTCTTCAGATTTCACAAATGTAATATCTTTATTATAATCTCTGTAAATTTCGTCATTCTTACCAACACTTAAAGTGTCATTAAAGCTTTCAATATCTTCAACTGTAGTATTCATACTGACGCATGTTGGAGAGGTTATTAAGTCTGAATGTCCCATCCTTCTTTGTGTTTTCTTTAAGACTTTCTAGATACAACATAATATAAAACATGTAGATGTTTATTGAAAAAATTTGACCCACCTATAATTTTTAATATTCTTTTATCAATTTTGAAAAAACAAACTATTCTTTTTTAAGAATATTCATAATAATCTTCTAGTTTCATATTTTCAGTGTAAGCATACTATCAACTTTATGTTTGACTTCAATTTATAAAACTTTATTTCTAATTATCATATACAATTAGAACACTAAAGCCAAAATCATGTTACATAGCTTTGGAACCAATGAAACTGCAATAAATTTTTCTTTTAAATAAAAAAAACACTTTCTCATATTCATACCTTCAAAAATAACATACCCTAAATTATTAATAGTCTAATTGTGAAGAACGTAATACACGGGCATCAAAAGTTGTAAGAAGAGGTACTGTAATCTTACCAAAATTTCATTTTTTGTTAAACTTTTACCATCTAGTAGTATCCCAGTTGTCACAGCATCTAGGCTAACAAAAGTAGATGTGAGATACCGATGATCTTTATGGTAACTCAGAGGGTTGCCAGAAAGCCACAGCTGGAAATATTCATAGAACATGTTTTCTGTGTATTAAACTGAGAAACACTTTACTTTGTAAAGATTATCAAATGCT
>NW_013666626.1:91635-104679 GCF_000517525.1 Limulus polyphemus | reverse complement strand
CTGGAAAATGACATAGAATTTGAATCTACATATTATTGTATGCAAACTATTAGCCATCTAGTGATGGATCCAATAAAATCCAAAAAAACTTTAGGAAATTCACATTAGAAATTTTGACTAAAAGTATTCCATCCTTATACCTGAAGAAATGCTGTAATCTACATTCTGGCTTAGAAACACATCTCCATTCAACTTGCAGGAATGTACAATGACATAACTTACATAACTAATTTCTAAGTAAACTAACCTGTTGGACTATTTGTGGCAATGCTCATATCTTTTAAATAGTCATAAATAACATGATTTATAATGCTTAATAGAAAGTCAACTTTTAAAAAACCTTTTCCATAATACTCCCTGGTTAATATATATATATATATACCAATATTTTAGCCAGATATTTCATAAAAGATATTGGTGTAAAACTGACAAAATTAAAATACAAAATTTCACATTCAAACTTACCAACTTTATTAAGTATAAAGTTGTATAAAAATGGAAGTTATCATTTTCCTACACTGAAAATATATTTCTGATAGATACTTACCACTTCTCACACAAGAGCTTTTCTCATTCAGTGCTGTCCTCTATATGCAAATTTATTTTGCTCACCACTGGTCTTGAAACTCTCATCTACCCCACATCAACATGGTTTACTGTCTTCCCATATAAATATCATGAGACAATCCTCCACCACTCTCTTGATGCAGGTTACTCCCTCTAATTGATTTTGCCTAACAACTACTTTGAAACTAGGCAGAAAATAAGCACCAGTAGTGGGAAGGAAGGGTGGGAAGTGTGAGAGAGGTAAGTACCTATCGGAAATATATTTTCAGTGTAGAAGAAGAATAACTTCTGATAAGTTGCCTTACCTCCGCTCACTTTAGAGTTAGAATCTCACATTGAAAAGGTGGAGAGACTGGTGTGAGGGATATAGATGAGCTACTTTCGAAAGCATCCAAAGAACATTCATGAAGAGTAGCCTACGCTTGGAGAGGAATACCCATGGAAGGCTGCACCACTTCTGCACCAGGTATACTTTTTGCCCAGTATGATAGTAAGTGTCACATAACTGGGTAAAAATCATTAAGGGTACATCTCCGATTGGATAGAAAAGATGGATGATCTGGCCCTACACCTCATAGAAATCTCTGGAAAGCATAACCCCAGAGAAGAATGCATGCAGGGTCACCAACCACAGAAAATAATGGTGGGAAAATCTAAAACAGATGTGTTACATTGTGTAGAATGGCTAGGACATGTCAGACTATACCCAACGGGTTAACTCAAGTCCAAAGCCAGACAGCATCAGGTATGTATTATCCAACCCATGATAGGAGGAGGGTCCACACTGTCTTCACCTCAAGTTTAAGAGACAGGTGTGAAGTTTCAAACCATCCGACTAAACAGGGAATGTGCAAATCCACAACCATCACCAGCCATTTGCGAAAACAACATCCAAACAGCAGTAGGAAGGAATGTGCAAGTGTGGCAGTTTACTCAAATCCAAGACCTATCAGAACAGTTCCACTCTACACAACATCATCCTCCAGGTTTGAACTTTACAGAATGGAGCGCATGGAAAAACTACACCTGCCCCACACAACATCAGCCTCTAAGACTCCATTACACAGAATTGGAGTGCAAGGGGAAGAACCATGTGACCATGGTAGTACACGCTCTAATTCAAAACAATTCTCTGGGAACTGACATCCAGTCAATGGAAGGATGAGGGATCCCAATCCAAGAGGTGAACTGCATTGTAGCAGATCTACTCATGATATAGTGTATGATTCAGGTGGAGGATCTATGGCAACTAACCCTGCAGAACACCACTGCCCTACTGTCAAATGAATGGAACTGATACATGGTCCACCAACCCAGCAGCTAGGAAATGGTAAGTGGTAAGGTCTCCCTTTCTCCATTAGAAGAAGAGGGAGAATGCACTGGAGAGTCTTGAGGAATGCTGACACTGGAGACAGTGCAATGGGTGACCACAAAGTACCTATTCTGAAAAGCATACTGCCCCCCTCCCAGTTATTCAATCAAAAGAACAATGGGGATAGGCAGCTATTCCTTTCTGCTTTACTCATGGTAGTCCATGAGTCAGTATGGTCTGGAACAGGCATATTATGAAGCAAAACATAGTGAGAAAAACCTACAGGTGGTTGTGTGGAACATCCCATCTCAACAGTGTGCATTATTGGCCATGGGTATACATCCATACTGGTGGGCCCAGCCGTCACCTAAAGTAAATTTGGTGTAATGTTCCAACCAACCCTCACTGCACTACACCATACAACATCATCCTTTTGAGCCCAACTCCACAAAGGTGGAGCACTTGGAGAAGCAGATTATACCTCATGCAACATCAATCACTGTGCACAACCCCACAGGATGAAGCACATGGAGAAGATGCCCCAAACCACGGAGTCAAAACATCCAAGCAAAAATAGGAGGAGATGGAGTGTGGAATTGTGATGCATTCTCCCAGTGCAAGATAACACTACAGTGCCAAACACAAGAAGTTGAAGTGCATGGTGTAGATGTGTATCCTGTGCAACATAATCATCTAGACAGAACTGCACAGAACTGGAGTACACAGATTATCATTCGATGCCATGCACAACCTCAGTCCTCATGGTGAACAGAGCAGGATCTGTGCAACATCAACCTCTGGGTCCCACTGCATGGAGGTGGAGCACTTGGGCCACCAAGCAGTAGATAATATACTTGGTATGACTTATGGTAGGCTGTACAGTGTGTAATTTTATGACTGATATGCAATAAGTATACCTGAACAGGCAACGCTCGCCACTGAGCGGGATCCATGAACTAATAAGGATGTGCTTCTGTAAGAAAAAGGAAATGCAAATCTCTGAGCCACAGTTGAACTGATGTGTGAAGTATGGTGAAAAGCAAAAGTTGATACCCAAACAAGGAAGAAACGGCTACCCAATGAAGGTAGAGGGAGATGAACTTATGAAGGGTATTCCACATGCCCAAAGAATGACCTGGAGAACTTCTGGAAGAAGGAGATAGGGAGGAATATGCTATACTGACAAGCTGAGGAACTGAACCCGTCAGGCAGCAGACAAAAAAATCACTCTGTGAGGAAAGGTTCCAGTGAATGAAGAGGTGGGATTGGGAACCACAGAAGGAAGCTGTGCAGGCAATATAACAACAAAGAGCAAGAACAGGACACAGAAGTCAATTTGGATCTGAATGGGAATAGAGGTGGAAAATGGAGGGAAGGGAAGTTGGCAGAAACAAAGAACTCTTCTTAAGAGCCACTGAAGTTTTGGGCAGGAATGATTTATCCAAATAAAGGAGAACATATATGGAATGGAAAAGTTTCCATGAAACATTGATGGTAAATATCTCAGACTGACAGTGCCCACAGGCAAAAAGGAGAAGGAAATAAGTCTGTAGAGACAGGTGATACATGAAACAGAGGGAGAATAAGGGAGTGGAGAACAATAGTGACATCCCAATCTGAAAGGACTGCCTGACAGGGAGATTGACTAATCCAGAAGGAATGCAATAACAGGGAAATAGTAGGAGAGGAAAACACAGAATGGTACATTTACAAACAGAAGGTACTGGAAAGGCTGCCTGATGACCCTCAATGGATGAAACAGAAGCACCACGATCGAACAGCCAGGTAATACAATCTGCTAGGAAAGGGACAGCAGGATGAGAAAGAGAAACCCCATGGCAGAGTGACCAATGATGGAAGACCTTTCACTTCTATTGATAAACCGTGACGGAGGAAAGGCAAACAGAACAGTTCAAAAGGGATGCTATACGCATGAATAAACTGGATCTCCTTGCAAGGGACCGGATAAATGCCACGCGTGAAGACAGAATGTGTGAAGGGTAGGATCAAGAGCCAGTGACTGAGGTTGTCAAACGATGGAAAGTGTCAGAGGAAGAGGGAATGGAGAAGTTGAAACTTTGTAGAATGGACTGCAACTGCCTGTTGTAGAGACATAAGTGTAGAGAACAACGTTTCAAAAGTCTTCCACCTTTCGTCTTCAGGTGGAAGACTTTCGAAACGTCATCCTCTACAACAGGCAGTTGCTGTCCATTCTACAAAGCTTCATCATGAATACTCTGCCTAAACAATCTATCAAAGAATGGAAAAGTTATTTGGAACTGAAGGAGAATTGGAAACCAGGGTTGTGCCAGCCAAAAAGGAGCAACTAGAAGGACCTAACACAGTGTATTGGACAATTGGAATCACCCTGACAGAAAGGGCCAGATTGTAGGTAGGCATATAGGTACTGGTTGCTCCAATCTTGACTGAGAGAATCCACAGCAAATGCTTGGCGATGAGGAATTGGAGACCAAAAGAGAGATAACTTGGTATTGAGGCAAGTGATGAAAGCTTCCAGGTGAGGAGCAGAGTCACCAGAAAACTTGAGGGTTGAAGAACCACTCTGTGGGGTAAACTGGACCAGATTAGGAAAGGCAGCTTGCCACAATGTTGAAGGCACTTGGAACATGACACGCTAAGAGATGTATAAGAAGCATGTGGGCTCAAAAAAGAAGTTCAAAGGTCTGAGAACAAAGCAAATGAGAACAGGTGCCCCTTGGCAATGGATATACGACACAACAGTGGAGTTGTCAGAATGGATCATAACCAATTTGTTTGAAACAAAGGGAAGGAAAAGTAAAATACACTGCCAGAGGCTCCAACATGCTGATATGAAAGGATTGTTTGACTTGAGACCATGTTGCAGAAGCAACCTGATGGTCAACCCCTGAAGGAAGCATCAGTGGACAGGTGCAAATCCAAATTAGGAAGAGAAAGTGGCACCCCATCGTAGTGGTGTCTCTGTCCAACCACCAACAAAGTACCTAGAACAAAAGGAGGGAGAGTAATAGAGGAGTCCAAGGGATCCCAAGCAAGATTCCACTGATCAAGCAACATCCACTGAAGAGACTGCATATGCACACAACCCAAGGGAATAAGGGCTACCATGGAGGTCCAAGTCCCCAAAAGCAACAGAACCTCACATGCAGAAAGTGAAGGAGAGGAATGGGTGTGGATAAATGAAAGCACCATTGAATATAGACACTGGGGAGAAGGTTGAGCCTGACTAAGGCAGATGTTAAAAAACAACCTCAAGTGAACAAGATATTGAGTAGGTATAAGGAAAGACTTCTCCATCTTGATAATCTAATCCACATGAGCTGCTTCAGTTAAAAGCAGATGAGTGAGGTGAGAAGCTACAGGTTTGGAAGGAGCTAACAGAAGGCAGCTGTGCAAGGAGTGGTGGAAGCACAGACATCTAGTATTCACAAGTTGGGCAAATGCCTTGATCATCCAACAAAAAGCATAATGTGCCGAGGCAAGTGCGATCTTGGGGGAAGACAAAAAGCTTGGAATAAAATCGCAGAGAAGGAAAACTGACAAGCTCTATAGCATGCTGTGAGAGCATGCTGTCTGTCTGAACTGCCCTGGAAAAATGTTGGAAAGTAGTGGGATCCCAAAGAAAAGGGAAGGACACTTGATCATGAGACTAGGGAGGTGGGGAGAGGTGCTGGAGAAAACATCTGTCTGAGAGTAGCCGTATCACCCATGGGTCAGGAGAGAATTCCTGCAACAGGTGGATAAAACTGGCCAAACATGCCCCCACTGGGCTGGTACCCACAGGATAGTCACTGGAACCATTGGCAGCAATGAGTATCCTGGTGAGAGAAATGCCTTTCCGAAGGACCTCGGAAGGAAGGAACAGGTAAGAACTACAAAAATAATGTCTGAATGAGAGCCTATTGGTTTCATTTTATGGTATCTATTGTCTGTCAATAAAATTTTCTTTCATTCTTAGTAAATATCTTTGTAATTTACATTTTCTAGTTTTAGTTGGATCTATATCCAATTTTACAAATTTAGTTCTATCACTTAAAATTTCTTTAACTTTATTAACATAATCAGTTTTATTTAAGATAATGACATTATTTCTCTTATGAGATTACATAATCACATTATCTTAATTGTTACTTAAACTAATTAAGGCCAGAACTTCCTCCTTGTATATAATTGTAAGTTTTATTTCATAGTTGTAATTATTAAAAAAATATTAAGGCAATGGTATTTACTTAAGCATTTATGACAGATATTGTGTTTAAACAGCTGCAACAGCTGGTCAAAATTCAATCAATAATCTTCAAATTTAAGCCTTTGTGGAGGAATAACAAATTTTAAACCATGAGCTAACACATAATTAGATAAATTTTCTTAGCAGATTCAATTTCTATAAATGATTATTTCTACACATTAAAAGACTTATATGATTTTGTGTTTTTATACAATTCAGTAAATTATTGTAATCTTATTTTCTGATTTGTTTTTCAAACAATGAAACATTATTTACTATTTGTTGTTCAGTTACTTTATCTGTTTTTAGTTTTGTTTTATCTAAGAATATAACAATTGTTTCTTAAACTGTAGGTTGTGTCTTTCATAATGAAACTGAGAAATAGATACCTTAAAATTAAACTTAGGTGTTACCTTATATATTTTACAATGTTCCGCTACTTTAAATGTAATTTTCAGTTTTTCTGATAAAATAAAATTATACCTATTAATTATTACAGCACCAATAGACTTATGTTTGATAAATCTGTTAATATATTATGAATTTTAATACTAAATGAAATATGTATATATAAATTATTGAATTTAATATCCAGTATTTAATGGGCCACCATTATTTTAAATTTAAATTTCTAAATTTTGTACAAAAGTTAGGAATGTCAAATTGTCCTTCTCCAGTCTGGTGGAGATTAAAAATTAAAACTGTCAATGAGAATAGGCACAAAATATGTGAAAAATAAATCAAAGTATTTATCTAATACAACTACTAAAAATGGGCTAAAAAAAAAACTAGCTGCTTAAAGATAGCCCTTCCTAGCCCACTTTGTTAAGAAATAAAATTCAAGTTATATTGTGAAACCATTACTTATGATATAACCGTAGACAGTCACATTATTTCAACTACATCATAAATATAATCATAATACCTAACACATTGTATTAAAATAATAAATATATTTAGATTATAGCTAAAACATCCCTCTCCTATACAATCACTAAGACAAGACAACTAAAACCTCCAAAGTTCCACTGGATTGCATTTGAAATAGTAACTACAAGCTTTTGGATTATAACTTAGTCTACCTTCAGGTGAAACACATTACGTTAGCCTATTACTACATAATTATAAAAATGCTAATTTGTTCAATCAGTCCTGGTTAAAGTCCATTAAGCAACAGTTTTATTTACATGCAGTTTTTATTAATTATTTGTTTTTAAAAAGAGTAAATACCCAAAAATAAAATAAATGTGATTGATGCAGATCATTTACAGAATAAAATATCCAGTTTTTTGTAAGCTGCATCAGTATAAAAATATTTGAATATCTTCACTATAATATGGTTTTGCTTCTTTATAAAACAATTTATTTTACTATGAATACTTTTGTAACTATTTCCTTTGTTACAGCCCTACTGAACACTACTAATTATATTATTTAGCTCATGACTAAAAGGTATACTGATTTATTTTGAAATAAAAAATATTACTTTATGTTTCTTTTCATATCAAACACTTAATTTCTAAAGGCTTAACCAATAAAGAAAGGTGAATAGCAGAAAACAACAACATTTACAAGAATTACCTTCACTGTTTTATATAAACGTTTGATCCATGTATATTCTTTCCCTCATTGTTACTGATAAGAATCAGTTTTCTGTGAAGTGAATGTAATTAAAATTGTGTTAAAACAAAAGAACTTTGCACAAAAAATTTAAATGATGAGCTAAACAATCTGTTTAATTAAAACACATACAAAAGAGTTCAATCACTTACAACATTCAGATGATGGAGCCATAGCAATGGTTGTAATACTTTATGCTCTATTAAACAATTGAAACTTAAGTCGAGTTCCTGTAGTAGCTTCAAGTGTGCCAGACCTACAAAAGAAACAAAATATTGTCAAATACAATTTTAATAAAATTACCCAATTTAAGAAATAGATACATACAATTTTCACAATACAATATTTAAAGATTATACTTTTCTCAAAGCAATTAACTTGATATTGATTGGAATACATATTCTTCAATGTATATTGCAATACAACACAAATTTTCAGCCTCATGTACTACTTATGCCTTTCTATATATTTGTTTCTATTGTTTTTAATAATCAAAATTACAATGTATCACAGTTCTCAAAAAACTGGAACAAGTTTGCAGTCTGAGGAAGAAACAAAAGTGGTAGATTCTTCTGATGTAAAATCAGCTTTGGTTTATCAATAATCAGACTCTCTTGCATCCTTGACTGATGCTCATCCCCAGATCCAATAATTATCACAACAATATTAATTAAGAGAATAAAATTACTTCTTGTCTAAACATACCATGTGATACTTCATGAATGTGTCAATAGCGCTACAATTTATATACCATATGCTCAACATTTCTCAATCACAAAGTCATATACTGAATACCTGCAGTATTTATACAGTAAACATCCAAATAAAAAGTTCACAGCTAAATATAAACACGTTAATAATTTACTTTTCTTGGATACTTTAACATAATAACATAACTAAACTAAAACTATTAAATTTAGAAAAATTCTCAAAGCCAGCCTTTATCATTCACATAGTTATCAAGCTTTCTCAAACTCATTTAAATTTACTGCCTCCACAACATCTAAAGACAACCTCTTTCAAAGGCCAACCACCCTTTTAGAAAAATAAAATTATCTTAGTTGCTCCTACCCTGCCTTTGTGCCTCTAGTCCTACCATTTTCACCATTAAGTATGAAAAAACGATGATACATCAACACCATCAATTCCCTTAACAATCTTAAACACCTCAATCTAATTCTAACTAAGAGAAAACAATTCCAGTGATCTTAACCTCTCTTCATGATAACCCTTTCATCCCAGGAAACAATCTAGTAGCCCTCCTCTGAACCTTTTCCAACAATTCCATGTCCTTCGTAAGATAAGAAGCCCAAGACTGAACACAATACTCCAAATGTGGCCAATCACATTATAAACTCTTCAGACTTGTATTAAACTCCTATTTTGCCCTACCACAAGCAACAGCACACTGCCAGGATGGCTTAAGAGACTGATCAACCACTACATCAAGATATCTTCCTTCCTTAACATTGTTAAAGTTATTCGCATCCAAATTATATTTATAATTCAAATTATGATAACCCACGTGCATTATCTTGTATTTATTATAATTAAAATCCATCTGTCATTTATTTTCCCAACTCACTAAATTATCTGAATCCCTTTGTAAAGCAACAGCATCTACCTCACAGACAGCAACATCCAAGACTATAATATCATCAGCAAATTTAACTAATTTTTTGACCATTCATTCATCTATGTCATTGATATAAATCAAAAAGAGCAAAGGTCCTAAGACTGAGCCCTAAGTTACCACACTTGTGACATTAATCCAGTTTCACTGAACTCCATTTATAACAACCTTCTGCTTTCTTCTATCCAGCCACTCTTCTATCCAATTACCTAACTTATTTCCCACACCTATAGAGATTATTTTTTACAAGCCTTTTATATGGCACCTTGTCAAATGCTTTCTGAAAATCAAGATACACCAAAACTACACCCTTACCCTAATAAACATAAGCAGTAACCTTTTCAAAGAATGTCAAAAGATTTGTAAGGCAAGATTTTACCTTAGTGAAATCATGTTGACTATCCAATAAAATTCTAAACTTTGTTAAATGACTTTGCAAAGCATCTTTTATCAGACTTTCCAAACTTTTCCCACAACTGATACTAACAGGCCTATAATTACTGGAATAATTTTTATCACTTCCCTTGAAAAGAAGAGTAACATTAGCCAACTTCCAATCATCTGGCATCTGCCCACAATTCAAAGACTTAAAAAATAAAAATAGTAGCAAGTAGCTCACACATACAGTCCTTAACCTCCTTCAAAACCCTTGGGGAAATATTATCTCGCCCAGCACATAAGCAGCAAAATAGTTTTGAAAACAATATATATTTTCAAGGCTTTATGGTCATTTTGATAGCTTCCTACCTACAGTGACTCAGCAGTAACTTGTTGGAGACAAAATAAATATCTGAAATGCCATTCTTAAATACCTCTGAACTGAAAACAGTAATAAAGAAATTAAAAAGAATGTAAAAAAATGAACATATACAGACTAACAGGACTTTTATCACAAATATTAAGCAAGTTGGTTTTCACTTCACCAATTTTTAGCACTCAATCTATAACTAAAATTATTGTACTGAATAAATACATAACACATCAGATAAACGTTTGTTTGGACAAAATACTATTTCATTACTGTAACTGACAACCTTATGATAATCAGATGAACCGAGGATGAGTAGTAATCATGGATTTAAAAGAGAATGATGACTACTAAACATAAAGTAATTTTAAATCAACAGAATTTATCACTTTAGCTTTTCCTCAAACTATAAGTTTGTTAATTTTTTTTTAAACAACACTGTTTTGTTCACATATATTATTTGGATAACCTTTTTTTGTTCAGCACTTCAAATCATAAATGAGATTTGTTTTTTAAGCATTAAAATATTTGTTTTTATTTTAGATAGTTGACAAATCCCTAAAATTTAAAAATCATTAGCTAAATCCCAAAATAACATTTTATAGTATTTGATTGAAACCAAAAGCAGTATTTCCACCATAAAATTTAAGAAAAATACCATTGATATCTTGTAGATAATTGTATTGTAGTGATAAGGCCCTCAAGGTAAAACAAGACTGGTAACTGAAAACGGGAACTACCGTCAGTTGGTTAAAGCTGAGGTTAAGTGAAGTGACTCTATGAAGAAACTGCACAAAAACACAAAATGATAAAACTGATTAAAACAGCCATTAAAAAATTCAAAAAAGGTTTCATTCAACAAATCACATTTTGTTTTTCAATAAGGTAACTTCATAAAATAAAATGTCTATATCAATGATTTATCAATACAACACTTTATTAACTTAAAAAAATCATTTTATTAAACTGAGTTTTTCACACTTACAATCTTCACATTACCAGTATGATTAACCAACAAGTATCCATATTGGCTCAATTTTCACCTAAGTTCGTTTTAGTAAAAATTACCATAAACATGATACTAACTTCAAACACTTGAGCTTCTACAGTTTCTTCCTATAATGTACAGCTCTATCTTAAGTGGAATTTTTTATGACATTAAACTGCATCCAAAGTAGTGACACCTATACTATCTTGTACACAAGTAGAACAGACCTCATGATTGTTGTATTTTCATTTTATACTTCTGTTGTAGTTTTCAGTGTTACATTTTTGTCTTTTTTTTTTTTTTTTTGGTAGGGATTATTGCTGGAAAAAAAAAATTCTTAAGAAGAACAGTTGGAATGGAGAGTAAGAATGTACAAGAACAAATATATTTTTCAGGTAAGTAGTTATGTTCTCACATAATTTTGGTCACTGTTATTTTTGGATATTTTATTGGTTATATAGTTATCTCAAACTCCAAACCTGTCATCACACCAGTAACTAAATCTAGGCATTATAAAAGATTCATGAGCATGTTTGAGTTTAGCCAAAGGTCCACTAATTTTTCAATGTTGAGATATCATACATATTTGCAAAATAGGATATAAAAAGTGTGATATGCAGGCATATCATATGTGTTCTACGTGCTTTAATGATACAGATATTTAAAACAATTTTCAATTATTTAATTTCCATGAGGAAAAGATGTCTAGAAGGTCTTAAGTTTACCTTGTTATATGTTTCTTTGTTCTCTATAGTAGATGTATTTGAGATGATCCAGATTAAAGGGACTGGCACTGTAATATCTTTTGCTGGATGAATATGATGTTGACTAAATGTAACAGCCAATCAATGCTGTAAGGGGACAAAGGTTATGAGATGACACTGTCGACTGGACAAAGAAAGCGAGTTTACCTGATGAATTCAGTCAAGCTTTCTTGGTTCAGTTTTTCATAGCTTTTATTGACTAGTTTGGCAGAAATGTTTCTTAAGGATGGAAAGATAACAAGCTATTCATTGATCCAGTATAAACAATTGTCCACTTGTCTATGCAGGTATACACATTATTTTTCTTGTGTCTAAATATAGACCATTTTCAAATTTGTCCAATCTGTTTATTTCTCATGCAAATTAAAACTCAGTCAAGTTATCAACCACAGAACACTCCTCTTACTTTTTGATTCAGTTTGTAGTTATATATATGGGTTTGCCTATCTACTAATGTTTATCAGGAAATTGGTTTTACTCAAAAATACCACATAAGCCCTGTATATTACTGTTTAATACTAAAAATAAATTTAAACAATTATAATTATGTTGCAAGGAATACCTAATAAGCTGTTTATAATAGTATTTAGTACTAAGAATGAAGCTATGCCTAGTTATGATTATGTTGGATGGAATACACATTAAGCTCTGTATACTAATGCTTAATACTATGAATGAGGTTATGCCTAGTTATGATTATGTTGGATGGAACACATAATAAGCTTTGTACACTAATGTTTATTCCTAAGAATGGGGTTATGCCTAGTTATAATTGTTTTGGAAGGAATATATTACCTTTTTAAAAATCACAACGTGAAACCTATAATAAATTGTTGTATTCAACCTAATAAATATTTTATGAAAATCAGAGAAACTTTGTTAATAGGCTACCAAAACATATGTATTAATCTGAGCATCCATATCAACCTCATCCTTTGTTCATACAGTATGACAACACTGTAATGTTCTAAAGTCTCATCCCAATATCTAATGATGTTTGATTAGAGATTTCAAGTTACATTATCATACTGTATGCTTTGTATAGCAGATGATTGGTAATACTGTTCTGTATTTGATCAGCTTTTGTTATGAACAATATAAAACATCAAGAAATTGTTTAAACTTTCAGAAATGTGTTGAAATTAGTCCATCAAGATAGTGAAATATTTTTCACCCATATTTTT
>NW_013666626.1:85579-90635 GCF_000517525.1 Limulus polyphemus | reverse complement strand
AATATTAATTTAAACCGTATCTCTTAAGTGTTTTTGAGTTTTTGTTGCATTATTTTCTAGCTAAGTTAAGTCCAGTTACCTTGTAATTGGTAAAACTGTTATTTTCAAAAATAAACAACAGCAGATGGAAAACACTACATTCATTTTGAAGTGATCACAATATTTTAGGTCATGACACTTCACAACTTCATAAAGTAGTGCTTAACACTGTCATAAAAACTAAAAGAAAAACAATAAATACAATATGTTCCATTATTCTGGAAATAACAGAATACACTTTGCATCAGTAAAAACAAAACAAATCCCACAGTAAAATCCAAATAAATGATACATAATAAATTGAGAAAATAAAATAAGTATGAACAAGATAATCTGAAGTCAGGGAAAGAAAACAGAGCAAAATTTCATTTTTAAAGGTATCAAACTACTGGTTAAAAAAAAGAGGAAGAAAGAAATGAGAGAACATAGGGCATGGGTATAAAATATAGGCCACAGTAAATTACCATAAAAATAGTTTGTTGGAAGGAAACATTAAAGGAAGCTTTTCTTTTGTTTATTCCTTATTGGGAAAGAGTTCCTAAAATATAAATAAGGCACTGTTCCTCCCTTTGACATCCAACTGGAGCAGACCTTAAGAAAACTAGGTTGGGATGTGAAAGATCATTTTTGTCATTTCACAAATGCTGAGAGACTGGCTCATCAATATTAACATTAATAATATGTTCATAAAATCACTCACCATTTTTTTTAGCTTGGTTCATCAATATGTAAAAAGTTGCAATAAATGAAAAACTTAGAATGACTTTAATTTAAAAATGTTTTCCATCTGCTGTTGTTTATCTGTAGAATTAAAGCTGTAATTTTTTTAGGATTAAATTCAAGACTTCGAAACTTAAGCAGAAATATGTTTTGTACTTTTACTGTGAAGTACTAATGTTAGTGAAAAATTTAAAAAGGCAGTATGTAAGTTTGAGTGTTTTAAAGTGTAGCAGTGGAATTTTTTAGAAATTTCTATGGTAGGACAGACTGCAGCTTTATGAGAAATTAGACAAATATTAATAACTCACAATTTTTAACTTGATAACTTTTCTAAAAGTTTAGAGAAGATCACAAAAATATTTCAAAATAGAATAAGACTCCCAGAGGGACTTAAAGAAAGTCTCAAAACTGCTTAAAATAAATTTTCAGTGGGGGATTTAGCCCCCATATTCCCTACCAGGGTGCTGCCATGGACCTAAAAGGTAGGCCCAGGCAAGCCCCTTGACCCTTCACCATTTGAACCTATTTGATCTTCACTTGGGCCTCTTCTGTCAAAACTTATGGAGAACCCTATGCAGGTTTAGATGGACATATACTGTGGCTATGAATAGACCAATATGACAAAGAAATACTTTTTGGCTAAAAAGAATGACTTTGGGCTGTCCTGCAAAAACACAAAACCTTAACGGCTATAAGTTGTATGAAGTTCACATAAATCATTATTGTATTTTGAGAGATAGTAATGAAAATTGCTTGTATATCTAATTACGTTTCACTTACTAAAAAAAAGAAAGGAAAAATCAAACCTTCAAGTTTTCTCCAGTCTTCATGCAATTGTGACTAAAATCAAGCACATCCAGATCTGGAAGTTTTTCCTATAAGAAATACATCTATTTATATAAAACAAAATACCTAAAACCTTTATAGCTATGTAAGGAATACAATTTCCAAACTACACATTTAATTACTGTAAAATGAATGCTTGAGCATTTCCTATATTCAGTGTTTGGTTTATAAAACACAATTACTTTGACTATTTGTGTCATAATATTATGGTACAGGATGGTACTATGCATTAATACTCCCTTAGTTAATATGTCGATTTTTTTTTTTATATTTTATTTCAGTGAAGTTTGAGTATGGTCAAGCAAACATATCTTAACTTTGCTTTCTTCTAGGTCTAACTGGGACTTCGCTAATAGCAATTAAACAATTTTTTCTAGGAAGATAGAACATGATGTCCAGAAATAGAAAGCTATTTTTTTTTTATCAGTCAACTGGGGAAAGGCCCAAGGTCTTCCTTGCCTCCAAGTTCAGCATGAGTCAACAAAGGTCACATATAGAGGAAATTTCATGTGCAAATCTTGCCTAAGTTGTTATGTTATGTTTTATATTAAAAGCCAGATTCTTCTCTGTTTAGTATATTTTTCTGTAACTTAACATACAGTAGACTTAACAATTTTTTCTAAGATTGAGATTTTTTTATATCTGGATTCTCTTGCTAAAATTCAGATTTTGCCAAGTTTTAATTTAACTTTCGTATCTTTATTTTGTTTTCCAATTTTCATTTTAACTTTGGATTTATTTTCATTTTGTAACTTTGTTCTACTTTAATTTATGGGGTGGGTGGCTGGACTGGAGAAAGAAAGTGCTCACAAACGTTCTGCTTCCTTTTCCTTTCTCTGGCCAGTCCAACACACTCATCACAGACCCCACTTGTCCCCCATTTTGTTTTGTCTCATAATTGTGTTTTTGTAATATAAATAAAAATTACTCTTCAATCTTCAAGAATTTGACTCTTTCTCCCTAAAAACCTCAGGTAACAACCTGAGAAATAAACAAACATGCACTCTGTAACCTGATACCCTTCAAACCTCAAGTTACTGGGCCATTATTGACTACTGTGAAGGAAATCCATGAGCCTGAGTAAAACACAATATACTCTAGTACCAGTAAAAGATCTTTAAAGCTCTGTAGATATGTAATATTTTTATTTAAGTGACCAGGAATATTAACAAAATTTTCATATTCTTCTTTTATACATATATGTGCATGATTGCCCTTGTGGGAAACTTAGTGCCCTTAACCTGCAGAAAATTTAACAAGTTTATAAATCTTTCTATACTATTTTCTATATCCTTTTATTTTTCATGGTTATTATTTTGCATTGTATTTTTAAGTTAGTTACATTTAATTACTAGTTTAATTTTTGGTTCTGAGCTACATAATTAGCTTGCTTTGATAAGAAGTTCATTATAAAACTAATATATCTAATATGATGGTTACTTCATTTGTAAATTTTCAGCCTAAGCATATGAACACCACTAATAAAATTGTCAAGCAGTAATTCATTGCTTAAATGGCTCCAAAGTAAATACTCTTCAACTTCAAATAAAAAACATACCACAACATTTTCAAAATCTCCTAGATCATTGTGTGATAAGTATAACTTCTTGAGCCTCCCCCACAAAACTCCATTCTGAGATGCCTCTTTCTTAGAATGTTCCAACTCCCTATACAAATCCTGAATTGTGAACAAAGAATAAGTAACATTAATTAGCAATTTTTTAAGCATGTTTTAGGTTTTTATCTTAATGAAGGGTAGAGCTGAGTGGCTTAATCTACTATTCAATATAATCGATTACCTAAGGGCAGCAAATACATCAGTTAGTGTTCCATAAACTAACTGATAATTTCACGAATATAATCAACTAATTGAAACTACTGTTTATGATTAATACCATTTTAGAATTTTACAACAATTGATTAATTGAAATTATGATAAAATAAATCATCATGAAAAAAATCAGCTGAATTTAGTTGTTCCAATTATTACTGTTTTCAATTACTCCAACAATCGAGATTATGATTAAATCGACTGTCACAAAAATAATCAAATACTTGAAATTAGAGTTTTCGATTATTCTGAACAGCCAAATAATCAAAACACTGCCATTATGTTTGTTATTAAGCTATACAATGGGCAGGTGTGGAGATGTTTCATGACTTGACCTATCTACCACTGTCACTATTTTAAACTATTGACTAGAGGAAAGGCAACTGGCTGGTAGCACCCACTGCCAACTCTCTGGCTACTTAATTATTAAAAAAGGGTAAATATATTTTTTTTTTTACACAGTGTTATGTTTCCAATTTATAATTGCATAACAATATTACTTAATGTTGTATAGACAGGCAAAGGGAGAGGGGCTCAATGGGTCCTTGCCTCCATCCATTTTCAACCCAGAAATTAGTAA
This sequence comes from Limulus polyphemus, assembly GCF_000517525.1. Lineage (NCBI taxonomy): Eukaryota > Metazoa > Arthropoda > Merostomata > Xiphosura > Limulidae > Limulus > Limulus polyphemus. The sequence goes on along the minus strand of NW_013666626.1, from coordinate 86,619 downwards.
CTGTATTCTTTAATGTTGTATAAGCAGGCACAGATTTAGTAGCTGGGTATATGGGGCAAACCACAGAAATTTTATTTTTAGATCAATAACTATATTATCTAATGTTGTGTATAAGCAGGCACAGATTTAGGAGAGGGTAAAGAGAGTTGAAACCCCACCCCAACTTTTTGACTAGTTTTTTCAGAAATTAATAACTGTATTATTTATATTGTTTAAGTAAGCATATACATCAGGGGTCCGAAATTAGCAAAACATATAGTATCAAAATAACTGCAAATTGTAATAGGAAACCACAAATGTTTATTCTAAATAGCTTAAATCTTGTAACAGTATAGATCTATTTATATTTATTAATTTTTGTTTTATTGATCTTTGAACCGTGTCTGACTAAAGATACCCTAATAGAAGTTGAAAATTACATAGTGCACATGCATCGACATAACCCTATCGAACAGTGTAATGCAGAAGCTTCTGGCATGTATACCCCACGAAGGTTATTTTTCTTTCATTATCTTACCTAACAACTTTCTATTTTTATAATTTTAGTTACTTTTTTATAATAATAAACAGTTACAACAAGTGAAAAATAAAAAACCTTGTAATTAAATATCAAACATTTTTATTTTCAGTAAAACTTTATATTTTATTTGTTATTTTTGGTACCGTAACATTATACTTATTTCTCCAGGTTGTAGGTAAGTAATCAAAGTATAACAAAAATAAAGGTTGCAAAATAAAATGTATAGTATTGTTAGTAGTGATTACAAAATTTCAAAGTACTTATGGTCGGAGTTTATGCTCTCACCTTTTCATACTTATTTTCTGTAGTTATTTTATTGCTAGTAGATGAGTTAGAAATTAAAAGAAACAAAATGAATAGTATTCAGTTCCTAGTTTAATCTCTTGAAAATTTCTTCTAATTTTTTACACCTAATTCCTATTGTTATTCTACTGTTTGTGGCTGAAACTTGCCAAATATAAAGCAATGAACCACCATTCCTGTTTAGGTATTTATAGTACTTTGACACCGTCAATATCAA
>NW_013666626.1:66580-84626 GCF_000517525.1 Limulus polyphemus | reverse complement strand
AATACTTCAAACTTTCCAATGATATAAGAGCTTTTCTCTCGTAAATATCTAAGAAGATTGACAGAATTTTGTAGAATAAATATATAGCTTTTGATTGGTCATAAAGTTATAGGTATAAAAAAGCAGGCATAGATAAACAAATCTTCTTAAGTGATGAAGTGGTGGGTGGAGCAAATATGGTGGACTCAATAAATATTATGATATCTCAGCAAATATAAAAGGTAAAGGAGGTTCCTATTTTATATTCTAGCTTGCTAATATCGAACTTTTGAGTTCCTAATTCATACAAAACTATAGATGTTATATTGTAGGCATCATAAAATGTAATCTGACCAGACACAGAGGTCATGTACTACATGACACACAAAAAATCGAAATTTAGCCTTTTTTATATTTAGTTTCAAATTAAGAAACTAACTAATGTATAATACAAAGATTTTAATTATAATCTACAATTTGATACCATACTTATTGACATATGTTTATAAAATAATAGTTAAATAAAATGTTGAATGTAAATCTACAAATGTGATGACATGCCCTCTGACCCCTAACCGTCTCGATAGGTGATGATTTAGGGTGATAAAGTTTATTAGCTTTATATAAAAATTTGCTGTTTGAAAATGTCACAAATATGTTTATTTTGATGAACAAAAATTCAGTAGTTTTAGTATTATAGCATTGTGTAAATGTGCAAAGAAAAACCCACAGAATGCTGTTAATTGTATTTTCAGATTGTTACAGGTTTGTAATGCTTTGTTGTATACATTTTCATGTTCAAAAGCTCAGAATGACAAAACATCCTAGTCATAAGTTATTGTACCTGAAGACAGGATTTCTTCTAGCTTTCATATATTTTAGCACAAAATTTTAAGGCAATTTTATATGTTAAGTCTAAGTATTTAAACAATTTTAACTCAAAAATATTTTAAATAAATTATCACATATTAATAGAGTAAGTATATAGGTCTAAGAGGTTTTTTCACAGTTTCTGTAAATGTTCCTTTCATTGTGAATTGTGAAAGTATTTGTGTAATCAAATATAATCACGTAATGAGCCCATCAACTGATCAATTAACAAACACCACTAATCACCCAGCTCTAGTGCAGATTAGAGCTGAGTGATTAATGGTATTTGCTAATCAATTAATTCAAAGCCCCATTAATTGATTACTTGATTAGTATAGTGTTTACTAAACTACAATATGTACAAACAAACAAAGAAAAAAAAGAGGTTGGCAGCATGTACCAGCCAGTTGAATTCACTATAGCCAGCAGTTCCAAATTAATTGTAATGGCAGATAGCCTTCTGATCTTTGCCATGAAAAAAGACAGGATGAGCAAGTTTGATAATAGTGGGAACCAAACCCGAGACCCTCAAATCATGATATCCATCCTCCCTCCCACTCCCAAGTTACTTAAGCTAAACAGACTTGAAGTAAAAAAAAACTTATAAGGCTAAAATTGAACAAAGCACAAATAGCCCATTGTGTAGCTTCATGGTTAACGAACAAATGTAATACCAATATTTCAATTACTTGGATAGTTGGAAAAAATAATAATAATTAAAAATCCTTGTTTTGATTAGTTGATTATTTTCGTGACAATCAATTTAATCAAACTTATTATCAATTGTCGAAATGACTGAAAAAAGTATAAATCAGAAGCACTAATATTGAATAATCAATTTAATCGTAATTTTGATTAATAGCATAGTTTACATGACACTAATCAGTGTAATCATAGTTAATTCATTACATAGATTAATTGATCACATTGTTCAGCTCAAGTGAGGTGTTAGATGGAGAAACAGACTGTAATATGCAAGCATGTTTCAAGCACAATACTTATATTCCTCATGATCGTGCAAGAGAAAAAATATTGTTTTCACAGCAAATAAATGAATTAGTTATTTTCATCAGAATTTAAGAATTGCCAGAGAATTATACTAAGAAATGCAAGTTGTATAACTATATCCAATCATTTCCTTAGGTTTTTCTTTTAACACACATCAAAGAAATCATTACCGAAGAAATAAAAATACAAAATATTAGGTCAAACTACAATGTGGCATATGTACTCAAAAACAACATCATCCTCCAGATAGGACTGCACAGAACCTGGAGCTCAATGTCAACCTCCAGGACCCACCATGTGGAAGTGTATTCCTCTGTAAAATATGTGCAACCATACCCTCCTGATAGAAAAACCCAGAAGCTGAATGCAGTATCAACCTCTGAAATCTACCACACAGAGGTGAAGCATATGTTTGAAATACAGAACATCAACCCCTGGATAGGACCACATAAAAGCTGGAATGCAAAACCAACCTTCAGGACCCACCACACAGAAGTGGTTTGCCTCAGTAAAATATGTGCAACCTCACCTTCCAGATATGGATGGAACGAAACAGAAGCTTGCCACAGCATCAACTGCTGGGACCCACTGCATGGAGGTGGAGCACATGATTGGAGGGTCAATAGCTTCTAGACCAGCAGAACACCACCACTCTATTCTCTATTGAATGGAGGTGAACACATTCAGGAGGTCGCCTCTATGGTCTACCATCCCTGCGGCACGGAATTGGAAAATGGCAAGGACTCTCATACTCCAGTAGAAGAATGTGGGAGAGAGAGAGTCCAGAGGACCACCAACACCGGACACAGTGAAAAGTGACTACAAAATCCCTATTTTGAAAAGCAGAACACTTCTGATATATTCAGTCTAAGGGATGGCAAGAATGGGCAGCCATCCCCTTATGCTTTACCCATGAAAGCCCATGGGTTATTACGATCCAGAATGGGCATATTTATGAAGCAAGAAAACCTATGAGTAATCTTGTGGAGCACTCCATCTGAACAATGTATGTTATAGGCCATGGGTATACATCAAGATTATTGAGATCAGCCACCCACGAAAACAACTTTAGTGGGACATCCCATACAACCCTCACCAAGCTACTCCACACACCATCAACCTACTAGAGCCCAGCCCCATTGAGGTGGAGCATCAGGAGTTGCCAGCAGTAACCCACTCAATGTCAACCATGGATACGACTGTACAAAGACTGGAGCACATGTATCACCAGCAGAACATCCCATGTGGCTACAGTCTGCGGGACAATCAGATTCGAGACCACACAACATCAACCCCTGGACCCAATACATGGCGTTGGAGTGACTGAATCACTGGGCAGGAGAAATATACCATGGCAGGTCTTATAATTGGCCATACAGTGCAGATTTGGGTTAGATATCTAGTATACCTGGACAGGCAACACTCACCACTAAGCAGGAACCTAGACCTAAAATTTACATTTCCCTAGAAGAAAAGTAATAAATAGAAAAAATAACTTACCAAGTCACAGGTGAATAGATAAAATAAACATAAAAGAAGGAAAGAAATCGATACGAGAAGCAGTAGGAATAGGATTTGTAAGTCATGATACAAACTTCGGAAATCCGAAATGAAATTAAATAGACTTGTTAAAAACTACTGTGAACAAACTGTAGAAACTGAACAATAAATGTTAAAGTACTACTTCACAAAGTTAAAGAAAATATCGCATGAAAAACTACGCAATGTTAAAAATGCCTGCACTTGATGACTGCCTAAGAAGAAGTGATAGTTAGGTAGAATGGAACAGAGGGAGTTACATGTCAGGAGGCTGTTTCACAATCCTATTGGTGGAGGATTGTCGCATGATGATTTACATGTGAAAATGCTGTGAACCACATGGATCATGGGGTAGGTGGGAGTTTCAAGGCTTGTGGCATGCAAACAAATTTTTGCATATACAGGGCAGCACTGAACGAGCAGAGTTGTATGTGTGAGTTTGCAACTTTAGATTAATATGTTCTGTGTTCAGTCAACATGGTACCTCTCTATAATTAATTTTTACATTTAAAATTAATTACAAACAAGTACTTACCTCTCAAGTACAAAAAGCCTTTCCTTGTTGTATTGATCTTATGCTGTCAACAAATGTGTTACTAAAGTTCTGAATGTCCTTGACATAATGCAGAACACATGTTTATTTACTCATAGTTCTCCACTCTTCCACCTAGCGTCAGGAGGATGAAAAGAAAATGTGCTTTCCTGCCAGAACCCACATTAAGCCTTTCCACTAGGAAAAACCACTGGTAGTCACAGTGACCAATTACTAGTTATTTTGCCTGTTATCACACAAAACAAAATGGTCATTGTCTGACACCTCTTCATTCGTAACTTAATAAACAGATAAACATACATTACTGGAAAAATAATTGTACTTGGTAAAAAAATCCTTTAATTTATTTTGCTTCTTTAATTTAATAGCCATTATTTCTATATCCAGCTATTCTGATGACATAGATTTGGTCTCCAGCAACATAAAACAGCATTTCTCAACTTAATTAGTAAAGTTCAAGAAATTTCCCATGCCACACCACAGAAAATTATAGAAGTATGATACATATAGCACTGTTTTTTCATAGTTGCAATGTTTGGTTCATGTGTATGACAATAATTTATAGTTAGTGAGATATTATGTACTTTGCATTATACTTTTGATGTTTTGTAACAGTTTTTAAAATATTGTCATCTAAGATTAAGCCTTTTTGCAGCCTACCTCAATTTGCTTTATAACCCAATAACGAGCTGCAAACCACCGGTTAAGAAATGCTGGTCTAAAAGCAAAATGCCTACTATGACATTCCAAGTTCTATCCAAGTATGTAATTCATATGATAGTAACTTTTCTTGATACATACTTCCTGTAAAAATGTGTTAAATTTTAAATTTTCTGAAATGCTAGAACATTAGCTCTAAACCACTATGATGAAAGCCACCACCTTCATAATATTATGCTTTGTATTTTTGCCAATAAGATAGAAGTCTGAAACTAATTACCTCCATTCACATGCTGATCTGTAAATCTGAAAAAAATATATCGATTTTACATACATCAGACTGACCAGCAGCTTCTACCAATCTGCCAATCAACTAGCTTTTGAAACAGTCTCTGACTGGCATTTAACAGTTAATGGAAATGCTGAGGTTTTGTGGTTTTAGTATTGGAATCCAATATCTTCCAGTTGTTGGGAGGAGAAAGGGAAAGTATTTCAGAGGTATCTGTTTGAAATTAATTTTAATTCTCAAAATGTAAAATTCAAAACAGGTAGATTTACATCTGAAATATGAAAACCCAGGGTACCCACACTGAGATAGAGGAGGAAACTGAAGCAAGTTATAAGTCATCCAGTCTATTGAATATACTCTGGTTCTAGATTTTCATCAATTCTCCTTGATCATATTTTCAGTGTCATGGTCCAGGATATTACCCTCTGACCTAAGACTTTAATGGGATAGATTCATTGAAAAATGAGTGGTGTGAATCAGCTTTATTAAATCTGACCAAATGAGGACACTCGAAAAATACATTATTTACAGCAGGGTACCACTTCATCCTCACTACCCTTTAAATATATAAAAAAGGGTAAATTGGACAGTATGTATTTACCTGTGGAACCATCACATTCTCAGATGTAATTATAGGTGGTGGCAATGCTTTGTTACCCAAGTGGAAGATTAACAGAAGACCATAAATATTTCATAACTGGACATACTCTTGGTGCTAAGACCTCTCACAACTACATCTGACAAGGTGGCTGGCCAAATCATAAAATTTTCTCAGTCAGTAGGCACCCAAGGAGAATTGAAAAACCAAGACAGACCCAATAATGGATCAGATAACTGTAGGACAGTGCAATGGGGACACAAAATAGTCCAAGAAAGATAAAGATTAAGCATTAAGGTCTATGATGGATGAAGCTGAGACATCATATTGAGAATGGTCAACTTGTCGAATGATACCTGCCGAAACATCATAAGCCATCAAATGGCATCCTCTGTCCACCTCCACAGGCCATCACCCGTTCGTAAAGTAACAGTGCAAATGGTAGGTACTTGTTAGGGTCAAAAGGAACAAGTAGAAGTAACTTACATCTACTGAGAAGTAGATGAGGAAGGCAAAGCACAAAGATGAAGATTACTTGTTGGTCATCTTGGAAGGAATGACTATGAATATGTTAAAATCTTAATCAAGTAGAACAGGAGACTAGTTGGGTAAGATCCTGCAAAGACAAATTATGCAGAGAAAAAGCTTCTTCAAGGTCAGTTGAAAATAGGGGGTGGGATGAGTACTTTGTGATAAGAGAAACTAAATCAGTTAGAGTTACAACTAAGGAAGACTGCAAGATGAAATTTTATTCTGATTAAAAGAATGAAAGCAGCTCATAGCTAGTAATTACTCTGAAACAGAAAGTCTCAAATGAAACAAGACATAATATGCAGGGCAAAAACTGACAATAGACGAAAACAGAAGACCATCTGGAAGACCACAACCACCAAAATAATCTGAGGGCCTAGAACTCAAGAAATTCAATGACCTTATAAAAGGCTAGTAACATGCAGATGATTCTTAAAAGCATCAGTAATGAACCAAGCATCAGAAGGGAGAAAATACAAAGATTCATGAACTGAATCTTCCAACATGATATTAGCATGCTCAGGTATAACAGAAAATATCTGAGAAAAAAAAAAATGAAAAATCAGACCAGCAAAAGCTTTTTCAGAATTAGGACTAGCAGGCAAATCCTGTTCTTCATACAATTCAGGTGAATGGGCTTGAGCAAAAGAGTGTTTTTGGGATTATCATCATTATTTTTTTATTTTTAAATCATCATCAAAAGAAAAGGGGCAGACACTTTGCAATGGAGTGTTAACATGAATGTGAAAACCCCAGGGATACCAGTAGACAATACAGAAAAAAAATGTCTGAATTCATAAATCAATGTAACAAATTTATCATAATGTATTTATTTTTAATATGAACATTGTTTGGATTGAATTTGTATTTAGAAATAACCGTGACTTGTAGTATCAGATATGTGTTGCGTATAACGAATTTGTTATATATTTATTTTAATGTCATCATTTGTTTCAAATAAGTTTATACTTGAGGGCATGTCTAGCTTACTGTGTTAGTTACGTATGGCAAAACTCCCTCCAATTCTCAAAGATTGTAGAATATTCGTGAACACAAGAATCAACAATATATCCACTTCCGTAGCCGGTATTATCAGAAAGTTCTAGAAAATGTGTCTCACCTATGAAAACAGCAGGGCATCGTGCCAAAAGAGAACAGAGAATATACAAATCTGCAAGGAACCCGTTATAACCATGATTTTGCTAACCCTTACCAACCGGAAATATACGACACTTGGCCAGGAACAGCTATAAATTTCAAACGTCAGTAAATTCTCATCAAATATTAGTATCTTTCCAAAAAATATTTCTGGTTTCTCATCAGACATTAGTGGTTTTATGAAAATATTATCTTACTTCGCCTGTCCAACAATTCGGTGCCTGACAAAGCTAGCTAGCTTCCCAATAATTGTACATTGACTTCAGATTGACTTGCTGGATTTCAAGGAGACTCTGAACTAGGAAGACAATTTTAGGTTATTTGTAAGTTAGTGAAATTTTTGTTTATGAAACTTGTTTTGTAATGATTAATCGTAATAGTTGCCATTGTAAATTATACTGTTGTATATATATATATATTAAAATGTATTTGTGTCAAAACAAAAATGGTGTGAATCAATCTTGTTGGCAAATAGCATAAATTAAATAAAATATCAGCATATTTCTAAACACTAAATCCAGGGTACAGTTCAATTATTAAAAGTTAAATTATTTAACGTGGCTTTCGGTTATTTCAAATTCTCAATACGTAACATCAGTATGGGCCAACAATACAGCCACACTCCCTGTATGCTAGAGGCAAATAAAATAGGTAAAGTCTCAAGAGAAGCCATACAAATTTTGATTTTGGTAGGAACTCTCATAGAAGTAGTAAATATTGACTTCTAAATTCACAGTGACTGTAGTTAACAGCAAAACAATCAAAAAGAAAATCTGAATTATGGCAGGAAAATAAAGCTTATATACATCCTTCTAAAAACAGTGCAGTAAGTCATGTGGAAAGGGGGAAACTAAGTTTATGCATGCTCTGCATTGTATCAAGGACATTCAGAGTTTTAGTCATATATTTGATAAAAATGTCATAGCAACTCAACATTAAAAAGTTTTATTGTATTTCAGAGGTAAGTCTGCCTGTTTTCAACACATATACTCATAAATAAACTGATATCTCAAAAAGACATCATTTTAAAGTCAGAAATAGACATGTTACACAAAGTCATAGTAGTCATGTGCAACATTTCATTTTTCACTTTGGAATATATTATACACATTACAAACAACCACAATTAGTCAAGCTCAAATTCACAACTGATTGTAAAAAAAATTCAAATAATAGCTACATGTATTTCACAAACATTATCAACTAACCAACTGGTGGAAAATGAATAAATTATTTTTTTTACTAAAGACAGAAAGTCAGTTTTAAATTTACTTTCAGATGTGTTATTGCATTAGTGCTTACAAGTGCCTATAAATGTTATTTTGCAAGTTTTTTACAGCCCCTGTCAATATATAAATGACATGATGCCTACTATTTTTGCTGGTCACTGTAAAGATTTAGAAAGAATGAGAACAATATGATATTATTGTATTTATAGGATTTAATATGTCACAGATTGTTTTTTCAACAATGCTTTAATTCATCTCTCAACCAGCTCAGTGATCTGATTTGTTTGAACTATATTTTTCTCTATGGTATTGTATAAATCATTATCAAATTTTATTGAAATGTGACAATACTTTATCAATTTAGAATAAGATATGTATTATCCAATACTCTGTTTTCTAGGAGCAGCCATATTTATACCCCATATTTCAGGAAGCAGGTCATGATTTTGTTCTTTTTGAAAATGAATTAAAAGCTAAATATTTATCAGTTTCCTACATATTCTTTACAATAGTGAAACCTCTTATAAACTACAACTAGAAAAAAGAAAAAGAAAAATGTCAACAGCCCCATGGGACTGTTTATGGATAACATCCCTTTTCAAACACAAAAGAACAGGTCATTAATTTCTAAATACATGTACATCTTTTAATTGTAACTTACAAGAGATTACACATTATGCTGAATCAGTTATCAACTGAAGGTGCACTGCACTTAAGATGGTCTCGTACAAAAGGAAGCAGATAATGATTTCCTGTTCCATAAAACACTAGTATTGTACAAAAACATATATCATACTTTGATAATAAAGTTTAAATTAACTCACATTTATAGAGGCTAGACTTCTGTAACACTGAAGAACTTCAAGATGTGGAGATAATGTTTGTAATCCATTTATTATACAAAGAGACACTTTCTTCACTTCCAGTTCTTTCAAATTATGAAATTTTGATATATCAACATTTGATGGCACTGGTTGTGGACTTGGTATAATCTAGGTATAAGCAAAAAAAAAATTTATGGATGAGTTTAATGTGTAGATACATCATTCACTGGCTGCCAGATTAAATTATTTTTATACATATATATCCTTCTTGCAGAACACGAAACAAAACACAAGAGCTGGTTTAAAATTACTTTTATATACTACCACAAATTTAGATATAAAATATTACAAAAAAAAGAGAGTAACTTTACGTTACTTTCATAGATTAATAAAAACTTGCATATAATGTTTAACATGTTTTTAAAAGTAGAAAAAAACTTTGTGTGTGTGTGTTTTCTTATATCAAAGCCACATCGGGCTATCTGCTGTGTCCACCAAGGGGAATCGAACCCACAATTCTTGTGATGTAAATCCAAAGACTTACTGCTGTCCCACTGGGGGACAAAAAACATTTCATACAATACATATATGTGGCTGATAATAAAATCAAAGTTAACATCTTCCTATACTGAAAATGTATTTTCAATAAATATTCCCTTTTGTACTCAGAATTGCTATATTTCTTGAGTGTCTGCATAAAAAAAACTTGCATGCCACTAGTCTTGAGTTAACTTCCACCTAAATTCATGTGTTTAACATGAACAGTAGGAAGCATCAAAGGCATAGATATTCGAACAACAATGACAATAGGCGAGAAGGAGAAGAATGATGAAACAATAAACTTGAAGTCAGCAGCTCAAAAATAGCCAGTGGAAGAGCATGAAAATTGTAACAAAATCCCAGTCAGGCAGGGGAATAGGATGAGTAAGTCGACAAAGAATACCATATAGCAACTAGAAATACAAAATGTAGACGAAAAAGCTGCCCCAAAACTAGCAATCCATGGTTAAACAACCAAGTGAAAAGGGCCTAAAGGTGGACCAAAGTAGGATGTAAATGCAGATGGACAAATGTAAAAAAAAAAACATAACTAATAGAAAGACAGAGGTGAAGGACAACAGGAATGGGATTAGAAAAAGGACACATGACCAGACAGTCCAGCCATGCAGGAAATGGACTAAACAAACCCAACATGTGAAAATGAAGGGACCAAACCCCTGGAAGAGAGAGAGATGCTGTAGGAACAAGAGAGAAGGAATGAGGCAGAGGAAGATGGGGACCAGATGCCAAATGAAGGAGCAGAGTAAAGCAGGGCTGAACATGCCAAAGAGGTACCACCAACAGAACCTAACAAGGCAGGTCAAGTATCAAAGTGAGGACATGAGGTAGAAGACAATGAGGAGTGAAAAGTGAAACTTGTCCCAGCTAATAACATTGGCTGATACGGCCAGAGAAAGAGGAACTGGAAACCATAAGAGGGGAAGTGTGGAGTGGAGTTGAGAGTAATGAAGGTAGTGATGAGAGGCATTCCCAACAGAGCAAACACAATGAAAACGGGCAGTAGGAAGATCACACTGTGGGTTGAAACCTGGTAGGACGAGAGAGACAGATTGCCACCAAGTTCAGAGCCCTAGGCAAAAGACTAGCCATGGGACAAACCTGATAGGACAAAACTCTCAAAATATCAGGTCCAACGTGTGGAAGCAGAGTCATGCAACATATGCTCCTTTGACAGTTGAAATAAGCAATGATCAGTGAACAGCCAAAGTGGATCCTGACCAATTGATCCATGAAAAGAGGGATGAAATGGAAAACACCCAACAGACAACAAGAAGGTAAAGGACATAAATGTTGAGTGAATGCTCATCTGGAGCCCACAAACATGTAAGTGATCACAGATGCCCTCAGTCTGCAGACTGATTGATCATTTTCTTGAATACCTTAGGTCTGTAAAAAGATGGCTCCACTGACCTCCCAGTTCCTAGACACTTTAATTCTCCTGACTTCCGACATGGTAGACTCAGTCATGAGAAATGCATCATTCAACAAATTAAAACGAGAAAGTCTTGAACACTGTCTTTTCTTCCAACTCAACACCAAGTCCCCTTGTGGTATAAATGAAAGATGTACTTTCAAATAATTACTAAACTCCATCAAGCCTTCCTCTAATTTCATCCATTAAACCTTTTCTTTAAACACATTTACCTTATCTCTTATTCCTGGTTGAATTTTCTTCTTTAACCTTACCTATGTGAAATTCTTCTCCTTATAATTATTTCCCTAGATTATTATTTTATTTTATTAGGCTATTATTTTATTATTTGGCATATTTATGTTTATTATTTCTAAATCCAATTTTAGTTGTTCTAATTTTTTTCACACTCCTGCTAATTTCAATAATGTTTGCATAATACATTCAGCAATGTTTTTCTCTATGCTTTTGTCACTGTGCTCCATGTTGAAAGTGTGTAATTAAAAGCTTTGTAATATTTTATCTTTTAATGATTATTTCTAGCCTAATTCCATTGTAACATGATCTTTAGCACCTGATGAAGGGCACCTACTCAAAATGCTACACAAGTTAAACTGGAAAAAGGTTTCATTTAGATGTGTCAATATATTCTTTATTATCATTTATCCAAATTTTTCTTCTCACATCTTGCAAAATAATACTCCTTACGAGATGATATACTGCTGTCACAAATACATCAAGTATAAATCAATGACACCATTGGTATAACAAATATCAAAAGTAGAGAAATCTTCCTGTTGATATACGCCACCATAGTCAAATTGTCTGTATGCAGTATACAACAGTGGTTGTTTCACAAGGTCAAAAACTCATGACATTCATAGTGAACAGCCCAAAGCTTCAACAAAATGATATGAGGATTAGATATCTGAGAAGACTAGAGACCTGAAAGATGATGGACCCCAATAAATCACCCCAATCATGGGGAAAGAGACATCAGTGAAACGATCCAGAGCCAGAAGAGGTGGAAGAAAAGAAAAACTTACAATGAGAAAATCATGATGAACCACACTTGAAGGTAATTGAGACCAATAAAAAAATATTACAATAGACAAAAGGTATCAGAATATATTATTGGAGTAGCAAGATCCCATTCACAGTGGGAGGCAACCACTGAGTGAGAATCACCTAATCATTCATGTAATGATGACAATCAATAGTGTGTGTGTGTAAAAGACCAGCTAATAGTTTAACTACACATGTAAAGACAGAGGGTGCTGAAGAAAGACTGAAAAGAAAGGCACAAAAACTGATATGTTACTACACAATGGGAAAAATGAAGATATGGAAGAAACTGATGTGTGTGAATCAAGACACAAAAATACGTATCTCTGAAATCTCTGGTCATTATCTTAAAAACCCTGAAGAAGGAACTTTCATAAGATCCCCATAGGTTCCACCTAGAAAGTAGGAGAATATAGCAAGCAAATGAAACAGAAAAGATAAAAAATAATATCCAATCTCTTTGGCATTGCAAAAAGTTGAGAGGAAAATACTTAGAAAACATGAAGAACAACATCATTATCCCCTTGTTGTGGAAAAAGTTTGAAACTACTGGATCCAAAATTGAGAAGAATGTGGAGGAGTTAAAATTGGATGATGAACAGAAAATCGATTTGAAGAACCTGATGAACATAAAGAAAATAAAGCCAAGAGACCATAGATGAACAAAAATCTAAGATGACTACCAAAGTCTGAATGGAGGAGTCATCCAGGACAGAGTCAATAAGCAAGTCATAAAAACACACCATGCTCATATTGACACTAGGCCACATGAAAAGTAAGAATAGATGTAGTGAACACTGAAGAACATCACATAAAAGACATTAGAGTGAAATGATGACCAGAAGCAAAACAAAATGCTAAAGTTATAATTTCCTATACTTGAAATATATTTTGGAAAGGTACTTACCTCCCTTCACATATATATAGCTATTCTCATTCAGTGCTGCCCTCTATTAGTAAATATTTTGTCACATGCCACAAGCTTTGCACCCCCACTTACCTATGATTATTGTAGTTCCACTTCGTCTTGCATGCAAATTATCATGCGACAGCCCTCTACCAATAGGTGTGATACAACCTCCTGATGCATGTGTCTTCCTCTATTCGATTCTATCAAACTATCATTTCAAGTTTAGGCAGAAAAGAAAATACCAGTTTTCAGTGGGGTGGGAAGTGTGAGAGGAGGTAAGGTGACAGCCCTCTACCAATAGGAGTGCGATACAACCTCTTGATGCATGTGTCTTCCTCTATTCGATTCTACCAAACTATCACTTCATGTTTAGGCAGAAAAGAAAGCACCAGCTTTCAGTGGGGAAGGAAGGGTGGGAAGTGTGAGGGGAGGTAAGTATTTATCAGAAATATATTTTCAGTATAGGAAAATTATAACTTCTCATAAAGTACATTACCTCCTCTCACATATATAGCTAGAATCCCACACTGAATATGCAGAGGGGCCAGTGTGAGGAATATAAAGAAACATCCTTCAAAAGCATCTGAAGAATACTCTATACTGATTATACTCATGATAAAGAATTATCCTTGGGAGACAACACCACTTCTGTACTAGGTATACTCTTTGTCCAGTGTGCAAAGAGATGTTGCAGTCACAGGCCTAAAAAAAAGGAGAAGCACAACCAAAAGGGAGAGAAAATGGTGGGATTGGAATCTAAGCCACTTACGAACATACTCTCAATCTCAATGAACAAAAGCTATAGATGAATCTTCTACAGACAGTAATGTAAGGGAAAGTGAAACTGGAAGTGCTCCAAAGTGTAGAGTGGCTAGAGCGTAGTGGACCATACATGGCCAGTCAACTACAGGCCAAAACCAAGCAGTATCGGGAATATACCCCCTATCCATCGTAGAAGGAGGGTCCACACTGTATTCACTTCAAGTTCCATAGAATGAAATTATATACTGTGCAAGCAAACCTGAAAAACAGACACACATGCACAATTCACAACTAACTAGACATCTGGGACCCTGACATCTGAATGACTGGTCCTGCTTGAAATCAATAACCAGTCACCAGGAACTGACATCCATGTGAAGGTAGGATGAAGGATCCCAATCAATTGGGTGAAGTGCAATGTGACGAATCAACCCCAAAGCAACATCATCTCCATGGACAGGACCATACAGCATTGGAGTGCACCACAAACTTCCCAATATCACTGCACAGAAGAGGATTGCCCCGAAAATCACGTACAACTGCACCCTCCAGACAGTCATAGAGGCCAAGCACAACATCAACCCTCAGCACCCACCATACAGATATGGAGTGTTTTTCTTATTATTGTACATGTGCAGCCTAATCCCCTCAGTCAGGACTGTACAGCATTGGAGTACATAACTAACTTCTGATTACCACCACATGGAAGTGGATTGCCCCCATAAATGACACATAACCTCACCCTCAGGATAGTTACAGAAGCCAGGTGCAACATCAACCCCCAGAGCCCACTGGACAGAGATGGTGCACAAGAATGGATGACCAGCATCATCTACACCAGCAGAACACCAGCACCCTACCCTCAACTGAATTTACTTGTATATTTAGTTATTTGCATAACATCACATTCAGGAGGATACCTTCATGGTCCACCACCCCAATGGCTCAGAACTGGAAAGTGGTAAGGACTCCCATACTCCACTTGAAGAACAAAGGAGGATAAAACACAGTGGAGAGTCCAGAGGAAAGCCAATACCAGAGACAGTGCAACGGGTGACCATGAAAACCTTATTTTGAAAATCAGAGCACTCCCGATTTATTCAATCTAAGGGATAGCAGAGATGGACAGCTATCTTCTTCTGCTTTGCCCATGTAAGTCCATGGGTTAGTATGGTTCAGAACAGACATAATTATGAAGCAAATATATCGCAAGGAAAAAAACCTACGAGTGATCTTGTGGAATTCCCTATCTCAACAGTGTGCTATATATTCCATGGGAATATGGTACCTTATGATAGCAGCATGGCTGTACAGTGCAGATGTGTGATGTATTAAGTATACTTGGACAGGCAACACTTGACACAGAATTGGATTCTAACAGTAGAAAAAGGACCTGCCTCTGAAAGAAAGTAAAATGTACATAAAAAAAAAGAACTTACCCAGTCACAATCTCACCAAAGTTTAAAGGATGGCAACAGGCAGAAGTCTGTATACTCACGAGAAAGAAATAGCCACCCGATGCAAATAATGGAAGATGAATGTATGAGTAGTAGTCCACATGCCCACTTGAAGAACAACTATAATTATGGGAAAGTGTGAGTACAAGGATTGTGGCATGTGGAAAATTTTCTACATATAGAGGGCAGCACTGAACAAGAATAGCTATATAGGTGAAAGGAGATAATATACCCCTATTGGCAAGTTTCCTGGGTAGCAAGTTAAAGTGAATACCTGAAAAGACATAAATGAAGCAGGGATGTTTTTAAATATACATATGGAGGCCAGCTGATTAAAAGATGAGCACCTTGCAACACAGTGTGATGGGCAAAAATGTCAGAAGAACATAAGAGCAATGTGGTAATAGAAACAATATCAGTGAGACTTATAGGTAATGAAGACTTCAAAGTAGATATATATCCTGATTATAAATAATCAAAAGTATGAGAATAGTTCATAATGATGCAGAAAAGGAATGTCTCGAAATAAATCAAATCATACAAAAAATTGATGATGGGTCAAAGTAAAAAAAATGTGTGTAAGACACCCCACCCCAATTAAACAAACTTAAGAACAAAACCTTGAGAAGAAGAATAGAAGGGGAAAATAAAGCTTATGAATACAGAGATTGTTTCAAGAAGCATCTGCAACCCCAATACTAGGAGGTGGGATAAATAAAATACTGAAGTACAGAAGTAAACTCACGCAACACAAGCACCTTTAGGTGTAACGGAAGTTGGCTCAATATTGAAAATATAACATACCTGAGAGAAAACAAATGACCAGCAGAAGTGTCATCAGCAGTAGGGCTAGTACTATAACAGACAAATCCAGCTCTGCCAACTGTGAAGACAATTAGGCCTGAGCAAAAGATTGAACTTCATCGAAAACAAAATGTAGAGTGTTATGCAAATTAAGCAACCACATGATCATGATACCCACCACAAATATCAGTACACAACAGCATAAATAGATTGAACAATCAGAGCTTGCAAATACATCTATAAGTTCAGAAATTCAGACAGTGGCAGAAACAGTTGCATCACAAAGAATGTTTAAGCAAAGTTAACAGCATAACTAACAACAAGAAAATATAAATTTGGCAAGAAAGTAGAGTTTGTGTAAGATCTGTTGCTTATGCAATAACACACACACAAAAGGTGGGAGAGTGGAAAATTATGAGAAGTAACACATGCTCTGTAATGCATAAATGAAATTTGGAAATAAGTCCCAAGTTTTGTTGACAGAATGAATTTAGGTGCAACAAGGAAAGATTTTTAGTATTTCGAGAGTAAGTTTAACTGATTTGAATGAACGTTTCAACAACATGTGAAATGACTTAAATAGATTGAAAGATGAAAGTCATGAGCTATTGCTAGTCATGCAATATAACTGTATTTATTTTTGTTTTGCTGATAATCATTTTGTGCTGTGTTTAATCATTTGAATAAGACTACAATTTAAATTAAAACCAGTCTAATGTTTGTTTTTGTACCTAGAGTATAGTTTTATTGATGAATAAACCACTGCTGTCAGAAAAATTTTAGCCTGATCTTAGTCAGTGAAAGCAAATATTTTTGGTATTCATATAACATATTTAAAAGTATTATGCATCATATAGTGGGTAATGAATGTAAAGACAAGTGGTAGTCAGTACATGTATATTTTGTAATAAGACATGTACTACTTAAGAAATGTGAATTACATTAAATCTTCTGTACACATATGCCAACCAATGGCCATTAAAAGTCAATTAGCTAAGCAGAGACACTTGTAGAATATCTAAAAATTTTGACTCGTATCTAATCAAGTATTAAAAAAGTGAATTAAGGACCAATATTCTTACTGTAATTGAATTTATGGGATTTCTAAAATCTATAGTTAGACTAATTCTCAGCATTACAATGTCCAAAACACCATGTATGAAATGAAAAGATGGAGCTTACAAAAGTGTGATAGAGAGGAAAGACAAAATATCCATTATAATGATAAGGAATGTCTCACAAGCAAACACTAATTAGAGAACTACCAACATAAACCAATTTACAAATCAGCCTTAAGAATTTTGGGTTAAGAACTTATTGCTAGTAAAAAACTTTTTGCAAAAGGAATTCAATATCTGGGATATCTTTGTTAGTTTGACTATTAATGGCTGGAGACGGCTTGAATGGGTAATGAAGAAAAACTTTAATATAAGTTCAAAATAACAGCAAATGTACAGCGTTTCGACAAGGTTTTGTCATCATCAGGTACAAGTAATTTACACTGACACGGATATATATATATACAGTATTGAACAAAGAAGTCACATGACCGGAACTGTTGTGAAACTTAGAAGAGGTATCTAGGTACCCCCGGAGTGTTGGTTTAGAGTAGGGTTGTTTTGTTCAATTAAGATGGATTCCTTGATTTTTCGTTTGTTTATGTTGGGTTCTTTGTTTAAAATGACTGCGTTTTTAACAGATATACTATGGTTTTTTGAGTTGCAATGGTGAAAAACATGGGACAGTTTTTTTATTGTGTTCTGTCAATCTGGTTTCCTAATTTCTTCCTGTTTCTCCTAGTAGAATTCTGGCGAGTTATTGCATGTTTATTTTGTTAA
>NW_013666626.1:37452-66185 GCF_000517525.1 Limulus polyphemus | reverse complement strand
TGGATTTGTTAGTGTCAATTTTGTTCGTGAGTTGAGTTTTATTGTGGAAAATGTTGGAGAACTTTTCAACTATAGCTGGAGGGAATTTATTGGTGTGAATAAAGGAATACTTTAAGTGGTTAATTTATTCATTTATGTAGTTCGTTGAACAGAGTCTTGTGGCTGTGTTTATGAGGTTTTTAAGTGTATTGATTTTTTGTGTGGTGTCATGAGTGGAATTCCAGGGGATGTAGAGACCAGTGTGTGTGTGTTTTTGCAGTGAATTTTTGTTTTAAACTCAGTGTCAGATCTAATAATTCTGAGGTTAAGAAAAGATAACTGTTTATTGTTTTCGTGTTCTATGGTAAATTTGATGTTGGGGTGAATGGAATTTATGTGTTTAAAGAAAGTTAGTGTGTGTTCAAAGTTCAAGTCATTACTGGACAGTTAGTCTTATTTCAATGGTTGGGAAATTACAAAAGTCTATAGAGGTATAATTTTTTTCTACCAACTTGTGTGATACAAATCTTTGTGGTCTAGCATCACAAAAAATTTGTTGGGTCACAATAAGATACTATACCACAAACACTACAGTATCACACACAAAACCTTCAAAATAACTGTTATGAATGCCTTTGTTACAAAGAAATGGATATACAAGCCCTCCCAATATAACAACAAAGACTAAAATACATTTATTACATGCATAAATTATCAAAAAAAAAAAAAAAACTTGATTGTACTGCAGTAACAAACTTCTTATAACTGCATAACTGTGATTATATTGCACATTGAGCAACTAAACTGCACTCATTTGGCTTCTATTCAGTACCATCTTATGTGTTCATTACATTAACTGGCCAAAACTAGGTAATTTTTGAGAGTAACAGTGCAAAATGTATTTGTTACAAGACCTACTTCATGAATTGAAATTAATGATGGGTGATGACAGTTTATCTATGTTTCCTGGTGTATTGTTCATGTGACCTAATCTACTTCGAGTTTTTTCTAATGGCCAGAAATGTGCATTCAGCTCTGTGCCTTAAAACTGCAACAAACATGAGTTATTCTCACAGATAAATACTGCTACAAACTTTCCACATCACATACACTATCTCAGCAACTGTGAAGCAATCACTTTATGACAAACAATGCTTTGAACAGTAAATTTAGAAAAAAAAAACATTCTAGCACTTCCAAATAGTTCTCTTTTTCATCAGAAGTAAAATGGATGAAGGTTAATAGAGCTGGGCAATTTAATTGATATAAACAATGACTTACATCAATTAGCTTCTCTGACCTACCTTTCACTACATCATTAGTCCCTACATGCACAATAAAGACTGCATCATTGCTAGCCCCTTTTATTATATTGCTCTATCAGTTTTTTCCTCCAACTGTGCCCCTGGGTGGCATAATCTAATTTTTTCTCTCTATTTACCCCACAGACTATCCTATCCACATATCTTGTCAGAGAATCACATATAATTATAACCTCCTTAAGTTTATCATCCACATTATTCTCTCAACCTTTTGTTTTCTTTCTCTCCAATAATTCCTCTTCTGCACAAGCCAAGAGCTGAGATCTGTTGCTCAATAGAATAGGCTCATTACAATTTTCCAGAAACTAATAACTGTATTCTTTAATGTTGCAAGCTAGTGCAGACCAATCTAGAGGGGGAGGGGGTTTGGGGCATCCAGATCTCTCTACATTTTTTTTGTTTTTAAAATTAACTACTTCATTATTTAAATATTGGATAAGCAGGCATGGATCAAGGAGAGAAGGTCTAGGAGGGTGAAACCATACACTTCATTTTTTTTCAGAAATTAAGAAAAACAGCCAAATGTCCTTGTACATCCCTATGAAATCAAAAACAAACATTAAACATCAGTATTTTTATTTGACTGGTGTATTAATTACCATAAAAGTTTTTTTTAGGTTTTCTGAAATCAATGCAGCTGTATTCTACAGCAATCCAGTTAGAAACTGATCCAGTAACCGATTACTTCTAAGCTAATACAACAACATGAAAGTCAATCAAATGTTGCAATAGTAAATTTTTGTGCCTTGGCTTTTCCAGACACTAATAATGTATATAAACTATAAGTAGTATGACTGTACAAATGACAATTTTTTTAAATATTTTGAAAACCAATCCTGTTAACCAATGCTATAATGTCCATACTAAGTATGATTATAAATAATTATAACTATTTAATTCTAATTAAACATTCTGAAATGTTTGTTGTTAACCATGTTTTTTTATATAATTATATTACTAGAAATAGATATTTAAGCAATGCAAGCATTTAATTTGTCAGTAACTCAAAACAAGTTTCACTATCACCTAAAGAAAATAAATCTGTAACTCCATCATCAAACAGTTGGTCCACTGTATAATACCAAATAATAAATCTGTGCAATGCCACCTTATTATTCATATACGTAAATTAATTTAGGTTACTAAATGGTGAGTTAAAAAGGACTTCAACACTCCATAAATATTATAAGTCTGAAAACTGTACAGTTTTTTTCTAACAGGTGACTGATAAGTGAATAAATCTTATACTGTTTCTAATGTCAAACAGTGCAGTTGGAATGGATGTATGATACATTCTGAAAAACTCTAAGTATTCCATGTACAAGGCTTAAGATTAAAAAAGTAACATTAATTTCGTCCCTAAAGTCCGAAGACAGGGTTTACACTGGCTTTTCATACATTTTCATCAATTGATAAAATTGTCTCAGATACAAATTTTGAATTCAATTTTATATTAGTTCTAATTACATTTCAACAATTTGAACTGAAAAATAGTTTAGAATCGATATTTTTTCATTTTCCAACATTTATTTAGTATAAGTCATTAGGAAAAATAAGAAAGTTCATATTTTCACTTCTGCTTAGCTGCAATAAGTTTTGCTAGGAAACAAAACAGCACACTTGTGAACTTTTTTAATTTTTTGCCAAATCCTAAAATATTATTCTTGTTAAGAACATATCACCCCCTTTGAAACTATATTATAAATTCCTTGATTTAAAAACTTACTATGGTATCACATCAAATGGTTTGACCATTTGAAAACAGCTGTAAAGAGAGTTAGACTATCACATAATAATATATGTATTGGTTTAAGAGTTTTATATAGTTTCTGTAAATATTCCTTTCAGTTCCTTTTGCTTGTGAGTTGTAAAAGTATTTGTATGTTAAATCATATCTGTTTCAAAGCTACAAAACTTTTATTCAATGAGAACACATAACTTGAGATAAGTTAAGCTTATAAAGTTTAGAGATGGGGTTGTATAGGTAACAAAAAAAACTTTATTACAAGTTTAACACAGCAACAAAAATACAATGTTTGAAAAAGATTTTGTCATCATCAGGTACAAGTAGTTTTCCTAGATAACAGCCAGGCCTTCTTAAGTGTTCATTTTTCAACTGGAAAATGTTGAAAAAAAATCTCCTATAAGTATGATTTATACAGTTCTTGAAAATATAACTACTGAAAAACCTTGTGGCAAAATCTAGCACTCAGGCTACAATCTGTCATATTTTTCCTCCTTGATAAAGATGACTACTGATTTCACATGTGTTCTTTACCAGATTATATTGTACATAGAATAAAAAGACAAAATGCAAACAAATTGTAAAAAAAGGTTTTCACTTTTGCTGCCTTTTTTCTGTGATAATATTTCAGCTGCTGACTTTGATTACCATCCATTCTAAAATTACAAATACAAAACCCATCACCAAAATGCATACCACCTCTGTATATTAGCAAAGACGGGTGTAGAAATTAATGTGATCTCCTTTACATTTCTACAGTAAATCTAGCTATAGCAGGCTAATAAGAATATTTATCTTGTATTAAACTACTTCCACACATCATAAACGTAAGCTTTTATTATAATGTGGCATTATCCTAAGAAGTACAATGCATATGTAAAACGTTGAATTAAAATAGTGATCTCCTCTACTCATTCTATGTACTCCTTTACATGCATCTCACAATTGCACAAGTGCAATTTGTTCTGAGGTGCAATCCACTGTAAAATATCAACAGAATTAGCTATGTACATTCACAGCCTCAACTGGACAGATGAAGTTCCATAACTCATCCTCACCATTAGGAGGTTGAGGATCAAAAAAGATAAAACAAATATATTGTAACATAAACATAGTGGCTAGAGCATGTGGACATGTACTCATCAACCCCAAGTGCAAGTAAACAGTGTCATATGTCAAGCCACTGTAATTACGAAGAGGAAGTTGGCTTTCAGCTGAAACCAGACAAACTCCCAAAACCACCATAAGAGCAAGAAGTACAACAAACTGAACAGGGTCACAGCATTGCCCTAATTCAACCATACAAACAGGGTACTATCTGTGACCAATATTACAAGCAGAAATCATAAATCACTCAACTGTGAATACAGGGAAGAGACATCCTGCATATGGAACTACAA
Source organism: Limulus polyphemus (assembly GCF_000517525.1). Lineage (NCBI taxonomy): Eukaryota > Metazoa > Arthropoda > Merostomata > Xiphosura > Limulidae > Limulus > Limulus polyphemus. The sequence goes on along the minus strand of NW_013666626.1, from coordinate 61,740 downwards.
GGAGGACATGGAATGTTTGCTCAACACACAGAAACAGTATACATATGTCCTGTGCCAGTATTACAAGGCAGAATAATTCCCCCAAACTCAACCATATATGAGTGTATAATCATGAGTACATATCATAAATTAAATTTCTAAACCCACTCAGGAGGAAATCTCCATGATCCACCACCCTAGCCACTGGAAAGTGGTAAAGGCTTGAAGAAAATGGGGGGAAGTAAACATGGTGGGGAGTCCAGAAGAACATCACACTGAAAAAAGTGCAATGGGTGTCTGCAATTTCCTATTTTGAAAAGCAGACCAATTCCAACTTCTTACATCAAACAGTCAGCAGGGATGGGCAGAAATCTCCTTCTGATTTACTCTCCCAGCATTACAATGCAATCAGTAAGTACTGCAGGTTTGAAGCAAAGCATACCTGACCAGGCAACACCCAAAGAGTGGGATCTCATTATCAGTGGTCAAAACAAGGGTTACTGAAAATTCAAACATAAATGAAAGGAAGTAATAAGGCAAACAAATGTGTATCGAATTACCATGAGAGAGAAACGATATTCATCAGAGGAAGATACAGCTAGACTGTGCAGATAATGAGTGACAAAGGAATTAGGAGTAGTCAACATTATGGCCTGTGAAATTGTAATGTAGTGACATCTGGATGAACAATGTCTCACCGAGGTTGACAGAGTAGACACCAAGACATAGGTAAGGGTAGGGGAGGTTGTACAAGTAATGGTCAGAGCAGAGGAAACCATTACTTGTAAGTCATTAGGCTTATGTATGTAGCTTAAGTATGAAAAATCAGTTCTAACCTAATATTTTAGTACCTTCAGTGAATAGTCTGTCATTCTAACCTGGCCAGATTACAAAACTTGTTCACTAATACTCCCAGTATAAATTTTCTGATCTTGCAAAATATAGGACATCAAAGGGCCTTTCATCCAATCAAAGATAACTTGACTTCCAACCTCCTCAAAAAATTTAAAACTTATCACTAAATATAGCCCTTATGTTTCAAATATTTATAAACTCTTATTTTCTTAAGCTTATGTAAAATTACAGTCTCTTACAATTTAGATGGCAATTTGATCCATAGAGTTACCAGTGAGAGGGATAGACATGAGGGAAGTTGTTGGTCATATGAGCTAACAGCTATATTTGGTGCACAATGAGGAGTAGGAGTAAGGCTGTCTGCAGTTTATACCTATCTTATACATGTACACTATTTAGAATACACGTGTGTACTGGTAGTTTCCAATTCTGCCAATGAAGCAAATAAAAACCAAATTACAGAACAACTATAAATAGTATCTTAGAGTTTTATAAATACTCTGTGCCAGATTCAAACATCTTCAATAAATGCATGCAGCTCTTGATGGCAGTGATTTTAAAAGCCTAAAGGAGAGACATGTTCAGTTAGGTGGAAAAGTCTAACCAGAGCCACTGAAAGCATTTTTCAGAACTGGCCCCATTTAGTGTTAGAACTAGATGTAAATGTAACAGAAAACAATGCTGAGACAAATTATGCAGTTCACATCAATGTCATCACAACAATGCTCTTAGATGTACTACCAATCACAGACAGGCTGAGTAAGCTATTTCAGCAAGAGCAGTCTAGCAATCATCAAGCCCCAAGTCTTCATAATAACTAGTGCAACTAAGAAATAATGTGGGCCTGCAGAACAAGAATTTATCATGCACTCCAAAACTGTTTTTAAACCTTGAGCAAAGTTCTCCCAAGAAAAATCTTGATTGCAACAACAATCAGTAAAGTCTTTGATATGCAACACTTATTTCACCCCTGCTATTGACAACAACTATGTGAATGATCCAATCAATGTCATCACTGACCAAATCAGACAGCCAATGGAAGAAGATCCAGTAGCCTGCAGGAAATGTCTCCACACAACTTTTCCACTCTTCAAATCAACAATGCATGATCATGGCAACACTGGATACTTCAAAGTCTGTCAACATATAATCCTCAGCGACAAGGAAGTTTGAGATTTTTGCACATAGTTCTTAACATTCCCAATAAGTGTGCCAGGTGAGAGAAGATTCAGTATGTAGAATCTAAGTAAAACAACAGTCACAGCTAAGTGATTCCATAGTCAACTGGATAGTGCTTATCAACATATAGGGAAAAAGAGCTCAACTATATAGTTGGGAATGACTTTGTAAAACACTGCTTTAGATTTCAGCAAAGGAAAAAAAACAAGCAATGTCCCACATAATTATTTAGACTCATCAATCTTGTAAATAGTTTGCACAGTGAAAAAATATATTTCACATGTTTTTTTTTAACACCTGCCACATGAACCAGCCTGACATCTTGATATGGATAAAAAACATTCATCATTCCAGAAAGGTATGGGTTGTTTTGATTATACAAAAAGAAGACGTTTGGCACTATTTTTGAGATTTAGGTCACTAGACCCATGGCCTGACCTGAGGCCCAGCATGGAGAAGGTAACTTTTAAATGCAAAGTAAAACAATGTAGTAATGAAACATGCTTGAAATGTTCTAGATGTGGTTGTGAATGTGATGGTTTAAGTGTAGCGATTAAGCTAAACCATGGGTCCAGGTTGAATGAGGGAAGAACTTATTTGAAGATATCCCAATCTATTTGACATACTAGCTGAATAGAAGATTTGTCAATTGATTACTGCAATGACAGTGAAACAAACAAAACAGGGCACAACAGTATCATTATCTTCCAAAAAAAGAGATTGGAATCATATATAAGAAATCAATAGTTCCAATATTTGGTGAAACTAAATGGCACATTAAAGCCCAAAGATGCAGAGTTGAAGTTGAAGCAGATGCATGATCCATTAAAAAATTATTTCCCTAGCAATTCTCAAATTTAAAATGCCATTTATGAAATGAAAAGTAAATATAAGAAGGATGGTATAATACCCATTATGGTACCACCATTGTATAATCCATATAGGTGTCATCATGTCATATTTTCATTAATATTTACTTATGTTTTCTGTTGTTTTTTTTTTTGTTTGTTTTAGAAGTTGTGCCAAGCTTCATTCATTGATATCTATCAGAATAACCTTAAATCATCAGTTTGTGAAATGACCCCCCCCTCTTGAACATCATTGGCTCAGTGCTAAAAGACGTTGGGCTGGCTCACATGGCAGGTGTTAAAGTAACCTATTAAAATAATACATCTAGTTATTGCTTTTTTTTGCATGATGCATTTTTTATAAAACTGTGCATAAGCATACAAAATTTCATAAAGAACAATGCAACCCCCCCACACCCACACACCTTCTCACTGTCCTCTCCACCAACTCAGTATCTGTCCTAATGTAAGGGGACTAAAACTGCACACAATAATCCAAAGCTATAATTTTCTTACTATGGACATCTATTTTGAAGAGGTATTTACCTCCGCTCACATAAATAGCTACTCTCATTCAGTGCTCTCATCTATATGCAAAATATTTTTTTGCATGTCACAAGCTTTGAGCTCCCATGTACCCTAAGATTAATGTGGTTCAACTGCATCTCGCATGCAACAACCCTCCACCAATAGGAGTGCAACATACCCTCCTGATGCATGTGACTCCCTTTGATCGATTCTACCATACTATCACTTTGACTTTTAGCAGAAAATGGAAGCACTGGTTTTCAGTGGAGATGAAGAGTGGGAAGACTGAGCAGAGATATGTACCTATTGAAAATACATTTTAAGTACAGGAAAATTATAACTTCCAATATGGTACATTACCTCCTCTCATATGTATGGATAGAATCCCACATTGAATAGGTGGAGGGACCAGTGCAAGTGAAAGAAAGAAGAATCCTTCAAATGTGTCCAAAGGACACCTTAAAAGATTAGGTCCTCATAGTAGAGGGTAATATGTGGGAGACCGCACCACTTTTCTACCAGATATTCCCTTTGTTCAATGCAGAAAGAGATGTCACAGACATGAGCGGAAATTTGGAGAAGCATATCCAAAAGATACAGAAGATAGGGATCCAAGCCACACGATATTGGAATCTCAAGCCCATAAATGATATCAATGTGGGTGAGAGTAAAAGGATGTACCTATAGGTGTAGAGTGGCTAGGGTGTGGTGGACCCTACATTAAACTGCATCAAAAACCCAGTTGCCAGGAACCGACAACGATGCCAGGGGTAGGAAAAAGGATCATACTGTTGGCAAGTCAACTACAATCCAAAACCCACCCACCAGGAACCAACTTCCATGTGGGAGTAGGATGAGGAATCCCAATCAAAGGGATGAACCACAATTTTGACTGCTCACTTCAAAGCTACATCCCCTTGGATAAACCCTGTACAGAGATGGAGCATGAGATTGAAGGATATCTTGTCACCTACACCAGTAGAGCACCATCACCCTACCCTCATATGAATGGTTTTATCATTATTTATATCATATATCATTATCACATTCAGGAGAATACCTCCATGGTCCACCACCCCAGTGACTTGGAACTGGAAAGTGGTAAAGTCTCCCAAACATCACTGGAAGAAAAAAAGGGAAGAAAATGCGGAGAGTCCAAAGGACCATCAACACCAGAAACAGTGCAATGGGAAACCATGAAAAACCTATTTTGAAAATCAGGCCACTCCTAATTTATTCAGTCTAAGGAATAGCAGGAATGAGCAACTATCCCTTTCTGTTTTACCCCTGAAGTCGATGGGTTAGTACGGTCCAGAATGGGCACATGAATGAAGCAAATATATCGTGAGGAAAATCTATGAGCAATCTTGTGGAACACCCCATCTCAACAGTGTGCATTTAGTAACTATGGAAATTATAATTAAGTCATTATGGCCTTACAGTGCAGATTTGATTAGTTCAAGTATACCTGAACAGGAACCACTCACCACATAGTGGGATCCATAACGAAAAAAGGTACATTCCCCCTGAAAAATAAGAGGTGTATATAAATATATAAATGGTAACTTACCCAGTCACAGTCTCACCAAAGAGTAAGAGACAGGGACAAGTGGAAGACGGTACCCCAACAAGGAAGAAACAGCTATCCGAAGCAGATAATGGGATATAAATGTATAAGGCATAGTCCCAGTGTTTGACAGAAGAAGTGCCTCCAACATACGACAAGAGTGAGATGCATGTAAAAGGGAAGATGCCCAATCAGAGTGAATGCACCAGGAACTGATTATAGGGAAGAGGGAGATAAGGAAGAAAAGGCCAATTGAATCAAAAGCCAAATCCAATGGGTAAAGGGAGGAAGGAAGAAGTCATAAAGAAAAGACTGTTGCCAGGGAATGAAACAGGAGTAAAAGGAACCAATGGAAGGAAGCCTTGAAAGCAATGAAGCAACTCAGAGTAGGTATGGGACATAGAAGGCAAACCGCATATGAAAGGGATTAAACATGGTAGATGGAAGGAAATGAAGATGAAGAATAAGAAGAACGTGCCTCATGAGCAGCCAAAGTGTAGGGTAGGAAAAATGAATCCAGAACAAAGAAACAGATTAAGCTGAAGCAGCTGAGAAAATGAGATCTATGTTGGCCAGAAAGGAGCAATCAGAAAGGCCTGACACAGAGTGGCAAGGATGAACGAAGTCCCCCGGGGAAGATAACGATTGTGATGAGAAAATAAAGGTATAAACAAGTCACAATCCTGTTTGAATGCATCGCCAGCCAAGGCAAGTGGATGAGGAACTGGAGACAAAGACATACATATCTGAAACAAGCTTGAAGGACAAGGTCCAAAACTAGTACCCAACCCCATGGCATACTCAGTCCTGGAGAAAAGGCCCACCATAGTGTGATAAAAGACAATATAAGAAAAAAGGGAAAGAACGAAGAAGTGATTGAGGTGGGGCAGATCGATCACAGAACTCCAAACTGCATCGAGAATAGAAGACTAAAGGAGGAATTCTTAGATGTAGAACATGTAAATGATGGGAAGGTGCCAGATATGGAATGTGAATAAAGAATGCAATGGCCAAAGAGACAAACGAACAACAACAACAAAAAAATTGATTATAGTAATACATATATCTAACATGATGCTAAAATCACAGAAGTAACATCCCTCAAAAAAATGGACCAGTGGAGGAAGAGCCATCCATAAGTCCCAATTAGAAGTGGAAGAGAAACAAACTTGGTACAAGACAGTGTACCATCTCAGAAGAACCCAAAAGCAAAAAAAGCCACGCGAGTAGGGAAAGAGCCAAAGATGGCAATCGCCCCCATTTGGAGTTAAGGATGAGGAAGGTATTCCAAGAAAGGAGATGTATGACAGTTAATATCAGTAGGAGAGGCGATAAGGGAAGCTGAAGACTGGAAAATTTTTCTAGGAAGAAAGGGATAAAATTAACAGATTCTACCCCCATACAGATAAGAGATTTCAAGTGCTGAGAAGAAAGAAAACAAAAAAAAATACTGCCTGATGGTAATGAACCAAAGCCCATGGAGGGCAAGGCATGCCAGCATCATCTCATAAAAGAGAGACAAAAAGACCTAGCATGAACTAAGATGTCTGGAAAAGGAGGGAAAAAAACAACAACTGTGAAATGTATATAAAAAGGGCTGAGGTAGGCCTACCAGACTCTGCAGCAGAGGCCTTGGAAGTCCAATTCATATCCAGGTGGGGAAAAATTGTCAAAATAGATGTCATCCCAAATGAGTTCAGCAGTTTGAGAAGGAAGGCGAGCAATAGTGGGAGAAGATCGGGCAGACCCTGGACCAGGGTCCTCAAAAATGAAATTACTTGCAAGAAGTTTGAAATATAATTAATTACAAAAATGAAAAAGTCATTATATTAAAAAGTTAAGTAAGTGTATATTGACAATAAAAAACTTAGTAGATAGTATTTGTTGAAAAAACAATATATTTAACCTAATTTACGATTTACTAGAAAAATGAATGACAGGTGAGCCTAAAATTACAAAGACACATGTTAAGCCTAAACTAACGTTATAGTACAAAAAGATATCACTAAATATTAATTTAAAAACCCTAACCTTACAAGAAGTAGTTACAAATCTAACTAAATATATGTTATTGAAACCAAATAACTACAAATGATAATATATTAATATCAAAATATTCAAAAAGCCAGAACAGTCTCACTGCTTATTTGTCCAAAGTCAACAGACCCAAATGTGTGGGCCACCAAACTCGAGGCCCAACAAAGGTCAATTCATGTAATGAGGGAAGCACTATACAAAAATGTAATTTTGTATTACAATGATTCAAACTAAATGTAATTCTTCACATCTATAAAACAAAAATAAAAGTTCAAACTAATTTAAACTAAGAGCACAAAACATCTGTTGAGCAAATTATTTTATTTGTTTGAGCAATGGAGTGAATGGGATGGAAATATGAATACAAATATTATAGAGCAATAATCATAACCCAGAGAAGTCTGAAATCACAATGTTTTTTTTTTTAATTATTTATTTCATTATTATACATGTAATTTGCAGACATTATGAGACAGCTTCCACACATATTCAAAGCCAGTAAATTTTACATTATTCATTTGATTGTGAAGTAAATACATATTTAATTGGGAAATGCAAGACTTCACAGTCTATTGTTAGAATACCATGACTTAAACTGACAAGTATACAGCTTGGTCTGCTGATTCCTATTAGGCATATTTTTCTTTGGTGAAACAGTACCATGTCTAAATTGTTTTATCTGCTGAAAAAAGAAACTTTTTGTAGCAATCTTTTTTTTTCTCTCAGAATACTGATTATATGCAAAATATTATAAGACAACAAATAAAATAAAGCTAACTTACCTTTAAACGAGGAGTTTTCTTGATAAAATCACAAAGAAAAGTTAGATCATATAAAAATCCTAGCCGGGATCCACTAGTGCAGAATACTTCTGATGATTCTTCCATGTTATCAGACAAAAGATGGTTGAAAAGCTTATTCAGCGTATGTATGACTGTGACAGTCAATGACAGCTTGCTTTGTCCATTCAATACTTTATCACCTATATGAGGGAGACATATAAATATATATACACACACACACACAAACATTTATTGCAATGATCCCCACATTACAGCTATAAAACTAAGGCTTTTTGTAACAGTTACATACTTAAAGACACTGTTAGCCAGTATAAGGGTACAAACATAGTAAGATGTGCATGGATTTTGAACAAGCATTTTAGATTATAATGCATATCAAATGAATATATATAACAATTATTCAGTTGTTTACCAAAGTAATTCTTTTATAATACTAGTAAACCTTTTATTTGGTGGTTTTGGAATAAATGTTAATTAAAATGTGATTGTTCTTACTGATTAGTTTTATTAAGAGTTGTCATGGCAACTTTTTATATTTAGAGTACTGGAAGCTGTCACCTTATGGGGGTTTAAAGAGAGCAATAGACGATTTCATAGAAAAGCAAATAAAGACCAAATTTAAATTTATACTTTTGTCACTGATGTGATGCTCAGGAAAAGCCTTGAAGAACCAACCATATCTTCTCATGTACAGTTTTTACAAAATCTGCTCACTTAACAACATAATAAACTAAGCTACATACCCCTTTACAGCTAAATGATATATTTCCAAGAAAGTCTTTCTACATGTTGCCTCTCACTAGACTATATTTTGTGCATATTCAAATCATGATATATAAACATTCATGTTAATAATTCATAACTGATAAAAACTATAAACAAACATACACAGTACAATTTCAAGTATATTGTATATCAATAATAATTACCATTTTGTCTCAAAAATTCCGCTAACTGTCGAACACCATCTTCTTTTTCTTTGGTAATTAAAGGTTCATTCATAATTGTATATTCACAAGGAGCACTTCATGACCTGTTATGTTAATTAAACATAATTATAAGCTATTTAAAACCCATTTCCTTTATGAAAAAAAGGAAGATATGAAAATGTTAAGAGACAACTGCATCAATGATCCTGACTCAAAGTTATAAAAATTTTGTGAAGCTACTTAAATAACACAACATAAATAATAGCATGGTCCTCTACCGACTAGCCGAATACAACAAAAAAGTAAAAAGTTACATAGGTAATATGGAATGGATTGTAGTAAGAATGCAACTAGGACTACAATTTCATAACTTCCACAAAGTGTGCCACAAAAGCAGACATATTAAACAAAGTCTATAAGCAGGCATATGTACCACCAAAGAGCAGAAGAATGTATAGATAAAGGGCCTAATATTAGTTTAGTTCAATAACATTTTTCCTCTTGTATTGGTGATGGCATAGAAAAATTTTCCTGTTTATAGTAGAGTATAGTAAATCTTGATTATTAAGATCATTTGTTCATTTCCAAAACATTCCACCTCCTGGCTAACACTCTTCCACCCAATGAGCCTACAGATACCAAGTATCTTAAGAGTACTGTGTATTTTGTATATTTGCTACAGTTCCATGACACTTCTGTGCAGCTAATAGTTTGGAAACCCCTGATCTAGATAGCACTGTAAGTTAACAGATTATTTTCCTTAAAACTTCAACCTGCAGTGTTCCATTGAACTTAAGCATGAGCAAAAAAGATAGCATTTATATAAACCATTCTTTATTACTTTATATATTCTGTGATATGGAAACTCATGTAATCAAACTTATTCAGTACATCATAAATATTTACTGGACTAGTTTAATAAATTACTTTGTAACTGCAGATTGTTATGTATGTATTTCTTCATACTATAGCAATACAAATGCTTTTTTTTTTCAACAATCTTCCAAAAAGTTTTTTATATTTAAGTAAAAATTTCACTAAACATTAATCTGAATTTAAAAAACAAAACACATCAGGAACAAAAAATTAATATCATGCCCTTATTGATTTTAAACACAGTCAACAGAATAGTGATTAATATTTATTCTAATAGTAATGTCATTGATGTGCAAAACAGACAAGTCATGATGACAAAAAAAAATGGCAAAAAGACAATTTTATCATAAATTTAGGCTACAAGCAAAATTTCTTTAATTCATATGCAAAGCCCAAGTGTAGCAAAAAAATATACAAAAAGTTACTCCAAGCATACCTCTAGTATCAGAAAAAGAAATTAGAAGGACCTTGCGAGATAAAGAAACACAGGAATATGATAATTTTATATCTTGTACTATACTATAGTGAACTGATGTCACAACTACCACTCACATTAAATCATAGTTTAATAAAGCTGGGCAATTAGTGGAATTTACTAATCAATTAATCATTGGGTTCAATAATTGATTAAACTCAACATATTAGTTATCCTCACAAGTTCAGCACAGTTGGAATAATTAAAAATATTAATAATCACTAATTTTGATTAGTTGATTATTTTCATTAGTCATGACATGAATCAATTAAGCTGAACAACCTTAAATAAATGTAACATAATAATATCAATATTTTGATTACTTTGATAATTGGAATAATCATATTCAATAATATTTAGACATAGTTTTGATTTTTTTACTATTTTTGTGAAATTAATTGATTTTGTCATAACTCTGATTAATCGATACATTCTATGTAATGCTAATTGCAGTAATTGATGCTCATAGCCAACCAATTTATCAAGTTAACCACCCTGCACTACAGCTTAACCAATTTTAGACTTCTTATCCTAATCTTTATTCTAGATAGGTTATTCTTTCCAATTAATAATGTATTGAAAATGTTAAAGGGACCATTAAGTTTCAATAACTGCACTGTAAACAGGAGTGATGCTAGCAATGACCCAAACCATATCATCCCAAAACTTAAGTCTACTAGTACTACTATCTATATTCAGGAAGCATTTACTTTAGCCTATAATTTTTAAGTCTAACCAAATGTTTTTTACATTTATCTTTCTTTTTTTTTCACTTGCCCATCTTTTCTCTCAATCTCTCTCTGCATTTTTTCCTTTTAACTGATAAAATTAAAAGCAAATCTAGAGCTAGTATTAATGATATTATATATTTATTAATTCATATATAATACTAACAGTAATACTCACTTAAACTTAAAAACAAAATATAGTGGGACAAACTATTTAACAAGTAAAAATTAAAAAAACAACAACAACAATGGAATAGCCATCAGTAACTAAAAGTAAAACTTTTAGTATTACTACCAGGTTTTTGTTTTTCCTTTTTTTGGCACTAATACTAATAGTTATACTATAACTTATAGTAAGTGCTTTGTAATTTGTAAACAAACTTTTACATCATAAGTTAATTAATTTACGTACGTAAATAGAGCTGGATATAAAACTTTGAGAAAACTGCACATTCCTCAAGTTCAAGTGTCAAACCTAACTGACTGCTCATTTATCTACGAAATAACTATATATATAAAAAGAACCTTACAAGTTATAGTGAAAAAAATTTACAATCAGTTTCGGGTCAGAGTCACTATTCTTGTACGAAACATCTCGGAAATTTCCAAAATAAACAAGTCAATGTATGATTAAGTATATTTCAACAAAGCAACAATCGCACAGACCTAATCTTAACGTGTTAATTACAGAAAAAGAATTAAAATACAAATGAAAACAGCCTCAAACTCAAAGTTAAGAACTAACAAACCATCGTAACACATTCTGTGGACAAAACACTCCTACCAGCAATGCCCTCTTCATATACTGATCACCAGATTTGTCATTTCTGCATTAAGTGAAACCAAATAATAATTTTCGATTTACCAAAGTCACTTAAATTCAAATAAAACATGTTGGAACAAAGTTATATTCAAATAACGTAAATGATTTTGAAAATATTGAAATCAAAAGCTTTAAAGAATATTGTAGAAATAAGATACAAATATATTATTGTTACCTTAATCGGTTTGTACATATATATATATACATAAAGTGTTAAGTACGTAGTGTCAAAATTGTTTTTAATATGCGAGTTATGTGACAAACACAACCGACTAAAATTCGCAGTAGAAGGGAATGTATCAGAGCTTATTTTAACATTGTTTGGAACCACCAAAAATATATTACTTTTGAGAAGAGTTTGTAACATCTGTCTCTGACGCAAATATTCATACTCTTAGATTTTAAACTTTGTTCAGGTCAGGGATTTATAATTGCTGTGGTATTTTCAAATGAAACTAATTCCCCTACAAGTATTAGAGAGGTCGCTAATAACAACTGATTCAACCAGTAAATATGTGGAGTACTGTATTTAGTAACTTGACTGATTTTTCAGTCTACGTGTAGTAAAAAGACTTTACAGTAATGATGTAATTAACAAAATCTTCATTTCTATAATAAAACAAAGAGAAACTACAATGTGCATACTAAGCTTTGTTTAGTTCCACAGTTTCATTCTATTTGGATTGATCTCTGTAAACTAAAACAGAATGATCTCAACATAGTGTCTCTAGTTGATGATCTCCAAGTATAAGTGAATCAAGAAAGCATAATTCATTTCTACATTTAAAATTATTTTCTTAGTCCAGTCGACAGAGCTATCTCATTACTCTTTTTCTTTCACAGATGTCATCAATCCGGCCAGCAATTGATATTACAGTTACTGATCTCTTCACAATGGGTGCTATATGCTGTTGTAATATCCCCTTGGAAGAACAAAGAGACAAGGCAATTAGAACAAGTCAATCTTAATGGCTTTCTGGACCATTTGGTAGTGCTAAAACTGCATTGAAATTAAATAAAGAAAAAAATATTTCTTATAAAACTCAAAATAGATGGAAAACATAATATATGTTTGCATATCACATTTCTAGGACAGGGATATCCTTTGTACATAATTACATTGGAAAAAAAAGAATATGGATCAACTTGGGGTTACGGGACTATCGAGAAAGAGACCTGAAAAAATCATACCCGACTATAGTAAGTAAAATTTAGGATTTTGTAACAGGTGAGAACCTATAAACACAAAAGGCGGTGATAAAAACAGTTGCATCATATTTAAGATTATCTCTGTCAGAAAATAAGGCCAACAAGGTATTTGTTTGTGATACTTGAATCATCTTGCACTTTCAACATAAACAACATCTCATCCATATATTGCACAAGAACCTGCAGACAACAAAGGTTTTCACCAGCACCACAGTTATTTGTGAGTGAAACCACTGAGAGTGTGTCCCAGTGTTTAAAGGAATGACAAATGAAGAAATGAACCAGTTTTTGAAATGTTTGGAGTGGCTGAACTCAAGATTCCAATGCCTGATGGTCCAGACCTTTATGCTCTAGAACATCTGAACAAGGAGGAACAAGAGGACTGGGATACCATCATTTATGCTCTGTGTCACTGATTCGACTTTATAGCAAATCAGACAATTCTCTGGGCTGAGTTTAAGACTTGGAAGGGTAGGGGAACCAAAAGTCTAACCACTTACATGGATGGTCTGTACTGACTGAATGATAAGGGCTATCTTACAATAGCAGTAGCAGATCATGAGGACATTCTCATGGAGATATAAATTGAGGGACTTCCCAAGAAAGCTATGAGGCAACAACGGAGTGTGAGGGATAACCTCACCTTGACAGAATCAGTTTTTATTATGAACCAGTATAAAGAAGTAACTTTGGACTAGTAGTTAAATAAGAAAAAGCTTGCAGCAACAGCTGTTGTGGCTACATCTCCACGCAGACTGACCTACTCAGTTACCTCCATCAAGATGAGCTACAATCATGCCAAGGGTTAACCAGGCACCTACACATCCTGTCACTGTAATGCAACCACACTGATTCCAGTGAATGGTCAAGACTATTCAGTTTCACTCGTGAGGGTGTATCCCACAGTCAATGCTGATGATGCAATTGCCTGAACATCATCCAGGTTAGGAGAAGCAAAGTATTTGCTTCATTTGTCGACAGCTTGAAGACTGGCAGAGGAACTGACCATACTTTTCCAAGCAACAAAGAAGGTACAGCTATAGGTTCAAGCTGATGGCTCAGCAGGTACCAGTCAACCAAAAGCATACATATGTTGCTAATCAGCACAACAGTCAAAGATATGAGTAACATCTGATGGTTCAGAGTCAGGACAACTAACAACAAACGATGAACACTATGGAAAAAGTTACAGAAGCACAGTAAACTGTTTGCACTGATGGATATAGTGGTCAGCTCGGATCTTTCGACACTGAACAGATCCTAGTTAAGATACAAGTGTGAACGCTGAGTTCCTGGTTGACATCTCATAATAATCAAGCCTTTCAAATATGACCACAACTCTAGCCAGTAGATATTGACTCTGTACAGGGCAATGCCAATAGATTGGTTGTTGGAGAAGAGGTAGATCATTCTGTCACTTACAGAATGAAAGTATTTGTCTATGACTTTGGATCTGGAAATAGTGAATTGCATGAGTATATGTAAAACAGGGAATAACAATACGTCCTTATAAAGAAATAGTTTATCATTTTTTACTATGAATGAAGTTTTATTTGTTGGTACCATGTAATATGGTTATAGAAGCCATACATGAGATAAGTTATTTCATGTCAACAAGGCAGACAGCATTAGCTTTAACAGTGATATGTATGATGAGAGATGAAATTCCAATGTTTTGCTTTGTGATTATGAATGACTGGATATTCTGCTGTATGCTGGAATAGATATAGGTGTTATAAGCAAAATGAAAGTAACTAATGCTAGTTGCAATGATAGTGTTGCTCCTGGTGCACTATGTCTAAACTAGCAACACATTTGAGCTCATTAATTGATAATTGTGAAAACAATCAAGACCCAATCCAGCAGAAGCCCCTCAGTGACTTGGTTGAATATGTTGATATAGATGCATTTATTGAACCAGATGGCCAATTGGGTTGAACAATGGTGACTCAGTACATCATACATACAGAAAATTCATGTCCAATAAAACAACAGCCCTGTTAGCGTACCTGGAGCACTGGGAGCATCAGAAGTGCTGAAATATAGTGGATTTTGAAGTATGAAGTTTATACCCTATGAAGTGTGGTTGGCTATTTCTAATAATGATTGTAAGGAACAAGGAATGTGTGCCAAGGTTCTATGTTGAGTGAACATGGTAGCTGTAACAAATTTATTATTATGTATTTATTTTTAGTATGAACGTTGTTTAGATTAAATCTATATTTAAAAATATGCGTAACTTATATATTTGTTATATATTTATTTTAATGACAACGTTTGTTGGGATTGAGTTTATATAACTGGTTAAATATAATTAGGTATTGTTGTCCGAATTTTCGAGAAAACATTTCCCGCATATATAAAAAGACCAAGGCCAAAGAGCATACAAGTCTGCTAGGAACCTGTTATAACCATGTATGCTATAAACAGTGATTTTGTTCATCCTTATCAACCGGAAAATATACGTCATTTGACAAGGAACAGTTATAAATTTCGAAGTCAGTGAATTCTCGTCGGACGTTAGTATCTTTCCGACATTATTACTGGATTCTCATCGGACAGTAGTGGTTTTATGAAAATATTATTTTACTTCAACTGTCCAACAATTCAGTGTCTGGCAAAGCTAGCTAGCTTCTCGGCAATTGTACGTACATCGATTTCAAGCAAACTCGCTGGATATCAATGAGACTTTGAACTAGGAAGAAGATTTTATGTTATTTGTAAGTTAGTGAAATTTTTGTTTATGAAACATTGTTTGTAGTAATCAATCGTAATAGCTGCTATTGTAAATTGTACCGTTGCATATATATTAAAACGTATTTGTGGCAAAAATAAAAATGGTGTGAATCAATCTTGTTGACAAATAACATAAATAAAGTAAGATATTTGCATATTTCTAGACACCAAACCCATGGTACAATTCAACTATTAAAATTTAAATTATTTAACTCGGCTTCAGATTATTTCAAATTCTCAATACGTAGCATTGATATCGTTTCCTTTCTGTAGATAGATGAATGTATGGACCAGTTAGAAGGTTTCCATTGTTTCAACATTTGAGATCTGGTTTCCTGTTAATGCCAAGTCAAGCTGGATGACGAGAACAGACCTAAGACTGCTTTTAGCATGAGAAGTGGCTTGTATAAATTCTGCAACATGCCTTTCAGTCTTTGCAATGCAGCCATCACTTTGGAGAAGATAAAATAAGCTAAGAGTACTGTAATGAAATATATGCTTGGACTGCATTAATGATGATTTGTTGTTTGGTCACATGTTCTAATCTGCAGCTGAAACTTGAAAATGGTATTCCAGCAGATAAACAAAGCAGGATTGTACCCCAAACGTTGGAGTGCTCATTCAACTGAATGGAAGTGGAGTTTCATGGTCCCACAATGCAGAGTAACAGGGTTTCTATGGGCCCGGCTGAGATACCCACAGAGTGAAATTGGTCTCAACTTGTAACTAAGCACGAAGTTCACAGTTTCCTTAGTGTTATATAATATTACCAACAATGTGTGTCTAACTTCTCCAAAATCACAACACCATTGCCTGCTGTCACAAAATTCTAGACACACTTTTGAAGGAGTAAGAAATGTAATGTAGTATTTTGATCCCAAAGTTTGCTTTTGTGGATGCTACAGTGATAGCCTATCCATGACAAGGCTGTAAGTTCCTGTTAGACATCAATGCAAGATAGAACGATATTAGAGTGGTGTTATCGCAGTTGTAGGACTGAGGAGAATGTGTAATCGCATAAGCTAGTTGGATGTCTTGGCTCCCAAGTACAGTTGCTGTACAATAAAGAAATAACTGATTGCAGTTATGGTAGCAGGTTCACTGTCTGGGTGGACCAAGATTTGCCGTAAAAGTAGATAATGGTCTTTAAAAATCTAGAAGGGATGATAGCCAGCTGTATCAAAATGCTACATGAAAATGACTTTGTTGTACTGCGTCATCCAAGCTTTCAACACGATATTGTGGATGAACTATATCACTGCATGGTGAGACCTTGTCCATTTATGGAATGTCTTGTTCCTGGACACCATGTGAGAGTTGAAATCATAATAATTCCCACCATAGTAAAGGAAAGTCCTGAAGTAGGAGATTCCACTGGTGAATGGATGCCAGAGTTAATACCTTAGAAGGTCAAGCAAAAGCATCTGAAACACTGTAACCTAGTGTAGGCACTCCTTGTCATGTAACAAGATAAAGCCCAACTAGTAACAGTATCAGATAGTATCATAGATGCAGGTAACCTGTATTACATGTATGTTCAGTTACAAGTGCAGGAGGTTGTGCTGTACTATCACTATAGTCCACTGAGCCATTATTTTCTCACTGTGCTGCAAATTATAATCCAAGCTCTCCACTGCAAAATATTTTTAAGACTTTACAAAATGCAAAGACTGAAGGGTACAAAGGTATTATTTGCACTTGTCCTAACATTTGGTAGTGGTTCATCTAAATACGTTTAAGTCGAGATGTTTGGCAATGATATGGATACAGTATGGTGTGTGCAATCTAGGGAATGAATTGACAAAGATAGATAAACTTCAATACAAAAGTACTGAATCTCTTGTCCAAAGGACAGCCCTAAATATCGCTGATCCATTTCCAGGGACTGTGATAAGTCATCAGTGCATACTTATCGCTATCAATTATTTCATGAAGTGGGCCAAACTTACCTATTGGTCGATACATTGGTGCAGTCCATTGCTGAGATGTTGATAAAGAACCTTATGGCACAATTTGGAGTCCTAAAAGAAATCTTTATATTTAAGGAAGCCAATTGCAACAGCTAATTGTTTACTGAGTTGACTAAACATTAGGTGTGAACCTCACCTTATCACCCACAGTCTGAGAGTTTGACAGAATGGATAATACACACTACCAAGAGGATGCTTGGAAAATTATTTATTACTGGTCAAACCAACTGGGAAAACTCTTGCCATGTGTGATGATGGCATACAGAACAAAAAAATTGATCTACAGGCTATATAAAGAACATGCACTTGTTCAAGTAAGAAATACTCCTTCCAATTGATGTGATGTATGGACGAGTGGTTAAGGTCTACGAGAACTGATGCAAATGAGTTCCCTCAACAACAAATAGGAAAGGTCATTCAAAGATAGAAGATTTGTTATGATAAGATGGTAAAAGAATAGATGTTCCAATGTGAATATTAGGTCTCTGATTGTGGTAGATACCAGCAGCATGGAAACAACTTGGATTCAGCTAGACTGACTGGTCCATACTTGATATTTTGATAAAATGGTTCATTAACATGCGAGTTACAGTTGATGCAGAACACACAAAAATGTGTAGAGAACATGAATATGCTGCACCCACATGTCACATTTGAGCCTCTGGTTCACTGGTTTGACCAGGAGTCTGATGTTGAGATCAAGTAGTTGGAGAAGAATGAGGTTACTGTCTCGAATCATGCCAATGTACCTAATGAAGAAGAATGAGCTGAAAATATCTATTTGACCATCCATGACAAGTCAGACGAGGATTTGCTGGTGATAGAGGTGAAGGACAGATTCTACCATTGGCCAAGCTGCTGATGTCAACCTTCTAACTGATATGGGTGGAACTGATTATTACTAATTAGTACAGTTTGTTTATGATAAGATTCATCAGACCCAAAACATTTTAGCAACCCTTGCTTTCGTAACTATCGATTACAGACTCACTAAATGAGATATCTGCTGGATATGCCATGATAACTGCTTTATTATTTCCAGTTAGCATGGTTTGTTGATCACAACATTAACAGGACCAAAAATGATTCCAATCCTTGACATTCCTAGCTATCAAGCAGATTTTCACTAAATGCGATATCTGCTGGATATTAGATGATAGCAAATAGATTACTGTCAGCTAGAATAGTGACGTAGTCGAGAGATTGCTGAATGAAAGGAAGAAGTGTTTATTGTTTTCCAAGCCATTGAGTGGTAATGTGAGGTACAATGTAGAACTAATACTTGATCACAAATAGTTAGAACAGTTATTAGCGCTTTTTAACTCTTACTTTCTAAGTTTGCAGGCACTGTTGCTTATAAGAATGTATGACTACTTTATTGCCAACAGCTACGAGAGTCAGGGACTGAAAGGATATTATAACTCTTGCTTTCCAAGCCCCTGAGCGGTGGCACAAAATACCGTGTATGCACTACCATAAAGTTACTACTTGCTCAGCAGAATCTAAAATGATTGAAGTGAATAGATATGATACTTACTCCATAAGCACTTTGCTCAACTGAAGATGGTATCTAGGGGTTCGATAACTCAATTGAAAGAGCTTTGCATCCATTGTTTCTGAGTTAAGGGGTGGTATTTCACAGTATGATGTGAGCTCTACATTTTTTGTTTACCATTTAGTTCACTTCATAACCTAGTACTGCTAGAACTGAAAAATCAGTGACTAAAAAGGCATTATAACCCTTGACTTGCATCTAGAGCAAATGGGGGAAATTTCTGAGGTTAAACATCACTCAGCATTTTGAGAGAATCAATCCTATGATCTTTCTGAGTGCCAATAACTTTATGGAGCACGCTACCTTGTACTTAATTAGTTCTAACTTATATATCTGGGAAGTATGCTGGTTCTACAAGCAGCAAGATAGTTGTATTTTCTTTGAATGTTTAACTGATACCTGAAATCATAGTTTATAGTCATAAACACATGTTATGTCCCTTATTAATCTATGTATTTAACTGAACTTTTGACCAATTGAAATTCATCCAACCTTTAACTTGAATTTGGAATTTTAATATTTAAGATCATGGTTTATTCCCAGTCAGTGCTTCTTTTTGAACTGGCTCTGATTATCCTGCTTATTGTGTTTATCTCCGAAAAGCCTTTTCTCATCATAAACTCCTCTTGTTATAAAGCTAGAGAATTTCACCAGGATGTCCAGGACTTATTGTTTGGCAAGGGTACTTATGATGATGTTAAAACTAGAATTCACTGGGTTGGGCTGATGTTTACTATGGCCAAACCCATAAATTAAGACACGTTATTTGCTGAAACATTGGACATAAGAATAGTTCACTGCTTCAATAATAGGGTTAGCCCTCAGGTTACAGGGGTAAAGCAGTCCATTTTGACAGTGGAAGAACCTGCCACTGCTAAACATGAAGATGTCCCCATCTCAAAGACTGAAATGCCAGCTACATCGGCTATGTCAGAGGAGCCCAGACTGCAAGCTGTCCAATAGCTCTCAACTTTGCCATTGTTGACACAACTCAGGCAGGAGGTCAAGAATAAGAAGAAATGGGGTAGGTGATGTCCTATTGGAGGATATGTTGTCAAACCCCAGTGACAGTGTCAGATGTTTTTCCACCTTTGGTGGGAGAACTATATATCTAAGTCAAAGAAAACCTTTCTGAAACTTGATTTCTCTCAAGCATTGACCAAGTCTTGGGAGAGTAGAGGTGGGACAAGTCCTCAAATGATACTGGCCACATAGGATGTGACAATCGTAATCACCTGGTCCAATACCTCCACCATGGCTGCTACCACCTCGACAGCAATGGAAATGAGTCAGTTGGCTATTTGATATACACCATCACCACCACATCACTAGGGGTTCAAGGTTAATGAGTGAGATTCCACCTTGATGGAAGCTTGGGCTCTCTATAATTGAGAAGAGGATCTTTTGTAGCAGATTGCAACTCTTCCATTGTAGCATGAGGAAGAGGTTAAGGAAGAGGTGGCTAGGTTAATTGATGAATTGATGTTGACAGGGCCTTAGCCAAAACCCAGGACAATATGTGGACCACAACAGCAAGCAACCATAAAATGACTGAACTTCTAAAAAGTCGCTGGTGAGGTTGAAATGAAGGAAAGTGAAGTCTTTGCATGTTTTTTGTATGCATTATTTATTTATTTATTTTTCTATGTATACATATATCTTCCATTAAGAAAGATAAGGGTGAATAGAGTTATTTTATAATTTGACTAAAGGGTATTCCGTCAGGTGTTATTTAGTTAGTTAGTTTGTTCGTAATTAAGCACAAAATGCACAATGAGTTATCTGTGCTCTGCCCATCACGGGTTTCGAAACCCAATTCTAGCATTGTAAGTCCGCAGATATACCGCTGTGTCACTGGGGGGCTTATGTGATTTAGTTTAACATGTAAATACAAGAATTCATTTTTCGATGATTAACATTTCTATTGTTTAAATATTTTTTGCTGGTTTGTTATAAACGTAAATTTATTGCTTTTCATTTCATTAAAAGAGGCTCTGATGTACTGAATTGTTGTATGCAACAATTACAAACTATTATCTTTATTATATGTATATGGATCTTGAAAGTTTATAGTGTGCTTTTATTATTTTCTGCTTTGTGCTTTTATTCGTATTTAGAGAGAGTATTTAACTTTAATAATGTATTTTGTTATTCATAAGAAGGCTATTGTATTAAACTGGCCTTTTCTACAGAGAACAGTATTAGCCATACACACTGTTTCAGTTTCAGTTAAATTAGCATTAAGATTTAAATAGTTTATATAGCACGGGTGTCATGTTTAGTTACTTTTAGAAGAGATGTTTTATGGCAAATTTGTTTACATACCTATTTACGAACTATACGTTGTGCAGTTCAATTGTTATGAAATAGCAATTGTTTACAATAGTGAGATTATTGCATCATGTTGCCAGAACGTTCCGGGATTCTTGTTGGTTTAATTGAGTATTATTGCACAATAATATCTAGTATTACGTAGAATATTCTAGACTCTTGTTAGGGTATAAATATGCGTCGAAAAGTCATTATTTAGTTCTAGTTCTCGACTGCACGATCATAAGTTTAGTGATAAAGAGGGTGTTGTGGCAAATTTCAAAGTGAAATTATCACACACTGTATTATGATAATAATGTAGAGAAGAATAATCCGTCCTGTCATTGTGTTCTAAAGTAACTGAACCAACTTGTGTGGACTTGGACAAAAAAAGACAATTATTTAAAGCTCTCGATACAACTGTGGTAACCAACAATGTAATGAGCATTTGTATATTTGTATGATTTTTAATATATATTACTTTTAAAATAAGCAGACTGTGTTGCTGTTTATTTATATTTGAAATTTATCGCCAACAAATCACAGACACCTACAGTAAAGAATATGTCCTTATAAAACCTCACACACACAGGTTATCAGTGTTAAAGTGTTTTCATTATTTTCTTATGCTCTTCTTTTGTTATCCATAGTGTATTAATTAAACTATCCTAACAGGGGTAGGTAATCTTTGTCAAAGTTACTTTAAAATAAATCATTTTTTCCTGTTAAAGGGTGTTTTTATACTATGATCATTGTTAATTGGGTGTTTTATGTATTTTAGAGTATGTATATGTTTTTAGTTAAAGAGTATTTTATGTTATGTAATTATCATTATTAAAAGGTTCAAGTGTTTCATCTTTATATATATACGCTTTATGATTTATTAATTACAATTTTTTCCAAAAAAAAAGTTAACACACTTCTTAACCATGTTGTAATTTAAAAGTTATTAGGTTTTAAAGTTGAATTTAATTGGAGGGGTTAGAACATTGTTACAACAGCGGAAGTCACGTGACCTATTAACACGTCATGAACTTCTAGAAAGTTCATGTCTCTTCCTGAAGTATCGAGGGGTTACTAGATATGCGGTATTCTTGTATATGTAAGACCAGTAAGAAGTGACGGCAACAATGTAATTGAACTGCGGACAGAGAAATACATATTGTTGAGTCGAGCACGTGAGGCGTTCGTTGTGAATTATAGCGTTTCTTATAGCGTAACTGTGAAAATTAAGTGTACTGCAAAGTTGTATTCAGAAAGAATAAACCAGTTTTATTTAAGAAAGGAGTTGTATCGCTAAAGTTTCTTCGGAAAAAAATTTTTACGGAAAATTAACTAACGAATGGAGGCGTAACAATATGTTATATGAGTATATCACATGTTTTACAGAATATTTTCGTTTAGTATGTTTTATGCATTTTTGGCATAAACATGTGCTGAATAAGCTATTGAAATTATTTCATTCTAACTGCTTTTGTACCTTTGCTTTTTTTCTAGCAGATAATATCTATTTTATCTGAGAGGATGCTTCTGCAACCTCATCCTTCATATTAAGTTACGGTATTGACAGCAGTATCATTTGATGGCCAAATGGATTATGTCTAGAAATTACAGCCATTTTCTGTTGTATGAGAATGATTACTTATGTGGTAATGTATATCAAATCTGGCTAAAACTGAGGATATCTATTTTTGTATGGAGTATTGGTTGTTGTCAGTTCTAGTTGATTTTGTGAAGTGAATAGTTCTACAGAGATCTATCTCGAAGAAGAAAAGCTGTCGATCCATTTAGTAATCTAGTAGTAAGGTGACTGTCTCATGTCTACTCAAGTATGCACTCTTGCTCTTTTTGATTTGTTATCAATAAAGGCTGCTTTACATTTTCCAACTCATGTCACAGCATAAAACTCAGTCATATAATGAAATTGAGATTACTTCATAAAGTTCTTGTTCGATTCTCCAATTATAAAGCAGCCCTATCTCATTCTCATTCAGAAATAAGTTTACCTAATGTCATGATATAAAAGACTGTTTGGTGTAAATATTAATGATTTATTTATATTTGTGAGTGAATATTTTAATATTTTTAAGTTTTCTTATAATAAAAGTTAAAAGCAGACGATTGTAGAAGGTTTAGTTAATAAGTGTCGAGAATATAGAAATTGGCCAGACGACTATGTAATAAAGATATAAATAGCGCGAAACGAGCGGGAAGCAGCAGACAGACAGTATTAGGAAGATAAAAGCAAAGAGAATATAGTTGGTGTGAAGTTAAGTAACGTAAAAGTGATAGGCCTAACGTTTATTATATGTATTAAAGTGAAACTAACAGTGGAAAAGGAAATAAGAAAAAATAAGTTTATTCCGTCAAAGCGAAATTCTAAAGTAATTGAATCAGCATGAGTGCGCTTTCACAAAAGGAACATAGGATCTTCAGAAGAGAGAAGACCAAAATTGTAAGTGACTCACACCAGACTAATAATATTGCGATAGTATTAGAGAAAATAGTTTGGCTTGTCAACTGAGATTATTTTGACAAGAAGAGAACTATACATATTGTTACGACAGCGGAAGTCACGTGACTTTGGTAACACTTCATGAGTTTATAGAAGGATCATGACTGTTCCTGGCAACTCTAGTGTTGGCCAGACGCCCTCTATTTTAGTATATAAGCCCGGCAAATAAACCAGAGATAAGAGCAGATTGAACAGAGATATAGATACAGATAATTGAGTCAAGTGAGCGGTAGTGACCGTATGTAAAGTGCGTGAATCGTTGTGAATTATAGCGTGTGTAAGTTAAAATGACTGTGGAAATTCCGTGCAGTGGTGGGATTCAGCCGGTTCGTGCGAACCTGTTCTTAGAATTTAATGCCCTACACG
>NW_013666626.1:23754-37027 GCF_000517525.1 Limulus polyphemus | reverse complement strand
ATTCCGTGTATTGCAAAGTTGTATTGAGAAAGAATAAACTAGTTTTATTTAAAGAAAAGACTTGTATCGCTGAAGTTCCTCGGGGAGAATTTATACCGGAAATTATGAAACGAGCATATACTTAACAATAAACTGATATAACGTTTACGATATGCTTATATTCTCTATAGTGTGAATACTTTATTGTACATACGTTTAACTTGTTCCGAATATATATATATTATTTAAAAACAAGTAAAGTGTGTGTACTGTTTATTCATCGTTGACTTTATCGCTAACAAGTCACAGACATCTACTGTACAAGAATCCTAAGCCCAACAATTACATAGTAAATATTTACTATTAAGAAATATAAGTAAAAGCCATTTATTTTGACAATTGGCAAAAAAAAAAGAACCCATATGCATATATAATATATTTTTTAATCTGACACCTGAGAATATCACAATAGCTTCACGCAGAACACTTGTACAAAAATTCTGACAAATATCTGAATATACCTCCTTAAATATATGTTTTATATTAGTTCTAAAAGAGTGAAATCAGTAGCTTTCTGCTGCAACACAAGTAATTTACCAAAAAAAAAACTTTTGACCTGTAGGGTTAAAACTTTTTTAAATGTGTAACAAGAAAAGGTTTACGATTTGCTACAACAAAATGGGCATGTTGTAGTGAACAAAGGTGTAGAGACTACTGATGTCTAAATTCATACTTAACCTGTCTGGAGTCTTGATGGTGTTGTAGGAACTCATGAGGTGCTTGACGTTTGTATTGTGTGACTAAATTGCAAGAACACGAGCAAGAGCAGTGTTGACTTAGTACTCAGTCTCAGCAAACAAGTGCATCACATCTGGAAGCAGCTTCTTGTGGAGTACCTTGACATTGTCTACTTTATTCAGCTCACATACACCAACACAAGCATCTCCAGGTCCAAATCAGAGCAAATAGATGTATACACAGATTCGAGATTTGTGTCTGGTTTCAAGGAGACATAGGGCTTGTTGATGGACAACTACTCTTCATAAACAAGTGAATGTATGATTTCATTCTTGACAGCAGATCTGTTCCACTCATCTGTTCCTTGGACCATTTGCATTGTAATCACGTCCTTCAGGTACACTTGTTCATCATCTTCACTTTGATCCATCTGCTCTTGTAATTTAGTAACCCAACATCATAGCAGTGATGTCTTCTTTATTGACCTAAGTTTTAACTGCACTAGGATAACAGCTTATCCAAATACAGTATGGTTACAGAGTTAGATTGGAGTTGTTGTTGATATCAAGAGAAGTCAAAAAGTGTATCAGCTATAAAATCCAGCAATTCAAATATATCAGTGCTTGTGAGGAAGAAAACTCTACCAGCTGAAGTTTCTTTGGAGTTCTAAAAGAATAAGACAGATGCATGTCATGAAGACAGAATGGCATTGCTCACATAGAAGGTGAATTTGGTCCATCTCACCTCAAAAGTGCTCAATAACTTCATCAGGTGGATATTATTGTGAATAGCCATAACCTGGAATTCATGAGAAGTGAATCGTAACTAATGAAGCAAAGAACACATCCCAATGACTAACCTCTTCAGTTGCATCACTCGCTTTGTGCAAAGCCAGATTAAGCCTATTCACAGAACACCAAATCTTCAAGAGGAGCACCAACTCAGCATTCGAGTCATCTGTCTACATGCATTTATTCCTTATGGTCTACAGATTGACCTTCCACCCACAGTTGAAGCTTGATCCATCTGTGAGAACAACTAGGTGAATATTTGCATGAAATTCTGCTCTCCTACTGTGAGCACAGGTGGGGTCAATGTGCAAATGCCACAATGTCTTACAGAATGGCATTCAATAAAGTATTGTGTATTTGATATCAGCGTTATCAACTATTCATTTTGCCCTGCATTGCTGATTGAAAACAAAATGAAGATATGTGTTTTGGAGGTTACAGAGGTTATGTAACTAAAATATGAAAACTGTACAATGGACAAAAGTATTTTTATTCCTTACATGAACATTAACTTGCATTCCAACTTATCAGAGTCAGATAGACATCATTATACATTCGTATGCATATTCAGAGTAGAAATAGTTTTTTAATACATGTGATTTTACTTGTACGACAGATTTGTACATTTTTCTAAAAGCTTGGCACATATCATGTAGATACACGTAGTAAATTCGAAACTATAGTCAACATTCTTCAGTATGAGGTCAGTCCAATCTGTGCACATTCAGTTAAGCATGCCGACTCTGTGACAGTAAACAAGCTTTTTTGCTCTACTTTTGAGGCTCACCAGTGTCAAGAATTTAATATTATTACGTTCTTGTCTTTGTTACCATATTCACCGTTGCATAAAGTTCGTCACTTTGAGTGATATCAACACTGCCATCACAGTGGAAAGATAATGCCAGAGTCTCCTTGAGCGTTTCTTCTGTCACACAATGTTTTTCACATTCAATAATACATTCCAGAAACTCCCAATAGCTCTTTGGAGTTAGGTAATGAATTTCTTTGATTCTAATGTTCTGTAATACATCATCATTTGTATGGTACTGTTTGCAATCTCTGCTACTGCTGTTCAACTATGAAAAAGATGTATAGACAAGGTAAGTTTCTTAGCATCATTATATATTTGTATTATAATCACAGCTGATACTATAGGCTAGTTTATAATTTGCTTTCAACACTATTATCCCCATTTGGCTGAAATGTGCTACACTGAAGGAATTGGTTTTAATTGGATTGATTTCAGTAAGCACTTTTCATGTAAGCACTCACTGTGCCCTCGCAAAAACGTACCACTCTCTTACACAATTGTCAGGAGTTGGAATTTCTAGTAAACAGCTTGAAAGTTTCAGAATATATTAAGCAAGGCACACGCAACTTTTTTATGGATATGAAACAAAGCTGTTTTAAGAGGATTTGACAGACTTAGAAATTGCATCTCAAGGACAGGCAGAAAGAGATGAACTAATACTGTATGGTAGAGGCTCTGTTGACTTAAAGAGTTTGGCACCATCTCTATGGACTAGGGCTGTACTAACATTTGGTGTATCTGAGGGTGCATTATTTTGGGTGAGCCATTGTTGCATCAAGCCAATGAGAGCTGAGGAGGGAGAAGGCTTTTTCTTTTTCTTGTTGATGTGGATGTGATATTTAAAGTTATCCAGAAGTTTGTCCCATTTGTTTAAGTATATCATATCATTCACATATTTGCACTCATTTCTCATGTTTTCCTAAAAACGTCTGGCCTTTCTTCCCATAGATAACATTTTATGATGATACTAAATGGTTTATACTACTTAGCTTATATTCTTGTTCATTTATTTATATTTAACAGTATGGAAAGGTTTTTACTATAGAGGCTTCAAGGCAAGAAACAAATAGTTTTCGTGAAAAACCGAACTATGTCTCGAGAAATAATTACACATGTACGAATTATATAAATGTATTGTTACGTCTCCGTTTGTTAATTGATTTTCCGTAACTTCGTTCCGACGAAACTTTAACGACACAAGTCTTTACTTAATAAAACTGGTTTATTCTTTCCGAATATAACTTTACCGATACACTTAATCTCAATACTCGCGCTAAAACAACACTGTAACGAACGAACGTTAACTTCAACAATACCCTGTGACTGCAGTTCAATTACTCACTGTCTACGCACACATTACATTCCCCTCTTTTATATACCAGCCTACCCTATATCTAGTAAGAACTAGAACATTCGCCAAAGTACAGGATAGTTCTAGAAACGTGGCGTCACGGTGGTCATGTGACTCTCTGACGCAACAGTATGTATATTATCTTTGAAATATTGAAAATAAAACACATAAGTACACTTATTTTTCAAGCAATTGGTTGTATTCAAAAATATAAGAATTTTGAAAAAATCACAAAGAATAAACAACATTTCTTGCAGTCGAACAAAACACCATTGACCTGGCTTTTTTATATTCGTGTTATACTGGACTGACATTATATGAAAAATAATCACTACCATACAGAAATATATTATATAACTTTCAGCTTAGTAATAAAACGTTAAGAAAATCCATGGACATAAATGTTGCTGGATTTGTCCCTCTCTATTCTATGTTGTTCTATCAGCTTTTATAATTGATGCCTAAATTTATGCTGTAATTTGATCATGAACACAGTGAAATCTATGTGAGAACAAATTTATAAATGCAAGCCAAGTTGCTTTCGATTACGGGAAAAAGTTAGGAAAATGGCATTCTTTTGGAGATTGATTCCATTCTGAATTTTCCTTAAGGAAATAATTGGAAAATCATATACAGTTAGACACAGTTTATGAGGTTAATTCTAACATTTGCTGAAATACATTAACCAAAAACCGCTGAAATACCTGTGACAAAGCCTTCATCTTAAAAACAAGGTTGAGAAATGCATTGTTCATTTGAGGCATTATGGGGTGTGTTTGAAATGACTATTAATAGTATTGGACATTTTGAGGGTTAGTGTTCATTACATTGGTAAACGTCAAGTTCTGGAAAAAAGGAGGTTGTAGAATAAGTTCTTGATTGCTTAATCACATCAGTAGGCTTGTGCCCATAGCTTTAATTCCAACGTGTGGTCTCATTGATAGTATGTAGACGAAGTATAGTTACTTCCCTAGGGTGACAAAATCCAGATTACCAAAATAACAGAAACTTTTAAAATTACTATAAAAAGTATGAGCTGTCATGCTCTCACTTACACATTTTACTATTTCTTGCTGACCTGAAAAACTGTGATTATAAATACAAACAATACAAGATTATAAAGCACACTTTTAGTGAACTCAGCAAACTTTATCTTGAGCTTAATTAATTTGTTATAAGATTGATGATTATATACTCCGACCTTAAACATACTTTTCCTAATTCTTTGGAATATTGTTATAGCGTTTCAAATGTTGAGTACATTGTTTTGAATTATTTGGTAAAAATAATAACGTTATTTTTTTTTTTTTATCTAGCGTTGTTTGTTTGTTGTAAAGTGCAGCTATACACAATGGGATATCTATGTTCAGCCAACCACAGTCATCGAAACCAAAGTGTTACTATTATGAGCATAGAGACTTACTGCTGAGCCACCAAGATACCTCATGTAACGTTTGTTACAGGTTACCCTAACTTTAACACATGTTGTGGGCCTGAGTTTACAAACCTAGTTTCAAGAGAAACTCTGAGAGTAATGATATGCCTAGCTCACAACTACGAAATTTACAGAATTTACTTCCTCATACATTGAGTAGTTAAATAGATGCAAAAACTCTCGCAATAACTCTGATCTAAATCATTCACTAATTACTCACTGAATACTTCGTAGTAACTCATTACTCATTAACTTCTCCCTCATTTCTCAATAATTCACTGCTTCATTTTCCACATATTTGCACTATACTCCTTTTCTACTCACTACACAAATTTTCCAGATCATAGCATCCTGTGTCCTCTAGCGAATATCTAAATTAAGACATTAGAAATACATTTTACAACAAAATTATTATTTCCAAATGAATAAAGTTAAGTACCCCAGTGATATTTATGCCAGCAGTCAAAAATTGCAATATTCTGATAGTTTTCACTATTACGTTAAAATGAATTAGCCACTTAATGGAAAATGTTTTACCCACTTAATGACAATGAAAGAATTTTCTTTCCTGGATCACAAGTTCTACAACTTACATGGTTTCAGGAATTAATAATAGGCCTTACTCAGAAGTGTCTGTTTAAGTAATCAGTTGTTAATTTTATCATACCTACTTTACTTCTCGTGTCCTTAATACTTCTTCAAAACACAAATTAATTTTAGATATTTACAAAACAAAATTAAATGATTAACAAACTTACAGTAATCAATCACTCAGTAACAGACTCACATAATACATTAACAGTTTTCTAACAGTCTCGTTTACCGCATGTTCTATATCATTTAAATCGTTTCCTAAAATTTCAAGAAAATCATACTTACTAAATTACGCACTATCGCTTGACGTTAAAAACTTTTTTAGCCAAAATCAATATAAAAGTCTAAATTAAGAAACGTAGCCTACAAAAATGTTGTTGTACCATTGTTTTTTCATTGGCAGGTTCTTTGAAATTATTTATTGAAATTCATTCAATGTCCAATCAATGTGATTATGACAAATAGTTTATTTCATCCTCTTAAGTCTTTGCAATCTTGAATATTCGTACATTGTCGTAAATTGTTATAGGCCGACTTACAAATGAAGCTCAAATTTCTCTAGCAATACTAAGACACTGGCTTATAATTTTCTATTTATTCTAGGTTTATTTACCGTCATGCATCCTGTAGCTAACATACAAATTACAGCATTAAAAATACTGCTTACAACACTACTGCGTTTTGTATTGTGAATTCCCTTGAATAGTCCTGATAATAAAAAATATAGT
This sequence comes from Limulus polyphemus, assembly GCF_000517525.1. Taxonomy (NCBI): domain Eukaryota; kingdom Metazoa; phylum Arthropoda; class Merostomata; order Xiphosura; family Limulidae; genus Limulus; species Limulus polyphemus. The sequence goes on along the minus strand of NW_013666626.1, from coordinate 30,600 downwards.
ACAACTATATGATACATTTTTATCCACCAAGTTTATTCGGTGTTTTTTTTTCCCCAAGGCCCATTGTATACAGATACGATGACATCTTGTCCCTTCTTGTCACATGGGTAGGATAGTGAATTCACTGGTGGCTCCATCTTGTATGCTCCTTTGTAACTCTGGGTTCCTTAGCAGGTTGAGTTTCTGCTGACGAGTTCTTTTCTTAAGCTTATGTACTTCCAAAGATGTTCACAATGAAAAGACCTTTGGCTTAGATTGTCTAAACTATAATATTAATTTTTTCAGCATAGTATATGGCCCTTCCCAGCACTGCTTAACTTGGAGTTCGTCCTTTCTTACATTGTTGATTGTACAGCTATACCGTGTCTTATTAGCTTGAACGTTATAGTGACTTTTCATTTCATCACAAGCTGATTTAAGTATTTATCGGATAGGAGCATGTATGATACTGGTGGTATTTCTCAATCTCTATTCTGTGTAAGACTCTTTTGAGAGACGATTCTTTATGTGAGAGTACAGAACACCCATGACACTTTCAGTTCTCTTCCAAATATCAGTGATGCCGGTGTTTTTATAGTAACTTCATGTACTGCTGTATAATATTTCATCAGTAACGGTGGTAGATTTTGACCCAACATTTTTTCATGTTCATTCACATACTTGGCTAACTGATTTAACAGTGTATGGTTACATCACTCCACCATGCTATCAGAAGATAGATGAAGGGCTGTTGTACTGGTTTTTTTTAACCCTAAGGATTCAGCACATTTCTACAAACACATTTAATTCTTCGTTCCAACACTTGATCCAAGTAAAATTCTATGGGCCCCAAATCTTCAAACAAATTTATTGACAAGTTTCTTCACAAGAGTTTTTGCTTCCTAATTAGACTAGCATATGCTTCTAGTTGTTTGGTGAAATAGCCTATTACAACCATCAGGTCTCGAACAGCATTTAGTAGCTCCTTTTAACTTCTGTAATACTTTATTTCTATTACATTCACTGCTCTTATATATTAGGCACTTCCATGTTCTTTTTCATATTGTACTTGTGACAAAATTGCTTCCCCTACAATATGAGTGAATCTTCCAGAGTATTGGTCAATTCATTCTTCAGTTTGTTGACTGCTTTTTCACAATAGCAGTCCAACAAATTTATTTGTTTTTCAAGTAATTTGTATAGATACGAGCTATGATAGAGAAATATTTTACAAAATGATGATAGTAAAAGCACAGCCCTAGAAATACTTTAATGTGATACAGACTCTTTGGTGTTAGTCAATTCTGGACTGAGTCAATCTTTAATGGATCTGTATACATGTATACACTCATTCTCTGCTGACTACTTATTCTTAATTTTGCATATCGCCAAAATTCCTTACATTTTTATTTTAATAAAATTTTGGAGAAATGTTTTTTTTTGTTATTGTTTTATCCTTAGTTAGTTAAATCATAAAAGTCTGGAAAAAATAAAATTAGATAAGAAGGTAGTTTGTTCTGTATATGAAATTTATTTTTGGTTAAGCTCAGACAGTTATAAAAGGTTAGCAAGTTCCTGTTGTAAAAATCCTATTTCCTTCACATATTTAATTAGCTTTCATTTACTAAGCAAACGGATGTGGCACCTGGAATAACTTGATCTCCAACCATCTGTGTTGCCAAATGTATAACACATACTGTAATAAAATTCATTTCGTTTAGGGACGTCAAAATTTATACAGGTCTTTCTTACTAGCTATGGAGTCTAAGAATTGGAAGCTCTATAAATCAGACTGAAGATACACCTACCAAATACCAGCACATTGAGTGAATAATCTACAGAAGAAAAGAGCATCAATCAAAAGAAAAACTAGAAATCAAGCATAGCTATATAAACTATTTAAAAAAGGTGAGTTGTAAAGAGTAAACAACATTTTCATAAATATAAGTATTTTTATACGGATATGTGCAAGGATATATATACCAATGAAGTAGATATTGTAGTTATACTTATTGTTGCAACAATATTCTTTAAATATAATAACACCAAAACAAGCTTATTCGTCCTGAGAAAGTGTTTATATTATTATACATCTAGCTTCGTTTTTTTAATCTACAAGATTCAAAATCAGTGATAACTCGCATCTTAGACTTTGTATTTTACTATAAAAATAACAAGATCATTATACCTTAACTATAATGTAACTAAGTATATATATATGAATATATATATATATATATATATATATACATATACATATACACGTGTTGTAACTATTGAATATGTAAAAGTTTGTTTGTTCTTGAACACAAAGCTGCTTTACTTACGGCAGGGCTTTAACACAGAATTTTAGTATTATAAGTGTTCCAGTTTACCATTGAGCTATCAGGGGTGCAAGTGTATAAGACTTTCTTTTTATGATAAACATAATACAGTTTGTTTATGTATTTATAGTGTAATGATAAAATGTGATTTATTTTTTCGAATGGAATTGAATCATTCCTATCTGAAGTGTCTTTATAATATTACTGAAAACTTTTATTAACTCTTCAAGAATAGTCGCTGAAGTACACTCAGTTATATTTCATATAACCATTTGTATTCATTTTGCATACAAATTTAAATAATGTTAAGCCTGATTTCCATTTGAAATTATACTAAATTATTGAGTTTGTTGAGCAGATGAGATATGATACTGCCTAAGAGTACGGTTCTCGATAATTTCATAGGTAGTAAAATAGAAGTTTAATAAAGATATATTCTTGTTATGTCTGCATCTGTGCTCACCTATTTCGATTAACAACTGTCATACCTTTTAATTGCTTTATGGACGTTTACCTGGATCAAAAAAATGAAATACATATGTATTTTGCCTTCTGTTTGTTTTTCTTTTAAGAATTGCGTTTTCACAAGAAGCTGTGGTTCCTTCAATTTATGAGGCAATGTAACATTAGTTTCAATAACAGCAGATTGTTTACTCCTTCTAATGGTATAGTCTCTTCACTTTCTTTAAATATACTATTTTGAATACTTGATATTAGTACCTTTTAGGTTTACAAAATCTGCCTCTTTTTGTGCTTTTCTTTTCCGATGATGAGCACTATAAGACGGTACCTTAGTTCCATTAGCAAAGATTTAAGTTCCTATTTTAACCATTTTTAAGTTAACGTTGCCTTAATTTTCACATTGGTAGCTATCAGTTACGTTTACAAACTTGAAAATAATTTTATAAGAATCTTGTTATTCTGCATGCTTCCTTAAAATAAAATAAAATATACTATATGGCCTAATTTCCAGAATCACATAGAAACCCCTAGTTATAAATTTTTGGAACGTTTTAATTCTGCGCAATTCCCGAGAAAACGAGAAATTTCTATTGCATGGGAAAAGAAGTAGAAGAAGCTCTCCCATTGGCTGTCCATAGCTAAGAATAATGTAACAAGAAAGATTGTATGAAACGTTACAGAGATCTTAGCAGATGAATTCATGAGTATTATTATCATTATTTAAAGCTCTAGGCACTTGACTACTTCCTCTTTGTGATAGAATCTCTCCCCTACAACTAGATATGTTAAAGACCCACCAGAACACATAGGAAACATAAACTAGTAGGTTAACGAGATATACAGAAGAATAATTGCATTTTATAAATAAGATATTCTAGGCCTTGCTGCCTTGAAATTATTTCCTTCATTGTATATTCCGTTAAACATCGTGTTTACACTTCGCAAAGAACGGTGAAATCGATCTTATACCACGCATTTGAAAACTTTTTCTCAGATCCTCAAGTTTAAGCAGACCAAAAGCACAAAATTCCATTGGAGCTGTGTCGAGGTATATCACAAGTATGTGACCGAGTAGGAACACTGTGACTGCATTTTTGTTAGGCCATCTTTGACATGAAAATACCTGCTGATTTCGAGGCTTAACTAGAAACGTGCAAGCTTATGTTAACCCCTGTTTTTCACTTACCTTGTTTAAGTTTTTTGGTTTGATCAGAAGTTCTAATTATTGTTCTTTTTACATTCCAATAATTTTATTATGTCTTTAATTTATCCTGAGTTACCACGATAACCTTTATGAGAATAAAACGTGGATGTCTTTTTCTTAAATTGGACTTGTTACGCTTTTTTCTGTCAATGAAATTTAATATATCCCGAAAAAAATATTCACAACAGTGCAATAACATATAAATGAAAACAATTATATTAGCATTTATTATTAACGCAGTTTTAAAGGTTTACTCATTAGCTACGATACCTCTAAAATTAAACGGAAAAACTTCTCTAAAATTATGAAATTCATTCAACTATAAACAAATTATGTCCTTTTCAGGTAATTAATTACAAGAAAAATACAATCCAAGTTACCTGAGAATATATATCTCTTCCGTTTTAATTCATTGAATCTAATCGAGCTCAAATGAAAGAAGACAACTATGTTTTGTCGAAGAAGAAACTTTGTCATCCCAGATAAAAAGATGACAAAAATGTCGTATTTTTTATCTTTCTTCAACTACAGAGATAAAAATGTATAAGAAATTATTTCCATTTGATACGCTTGATGAAAATATATCATCAAACAGTGATCAAAGCATTCAAATGACGCACAATTTCGATATGTTGACATGTTTTAAACTTTCTTTCCATAGAGACTGGGCATGGCCTATGTTAAGGCCAGATTATGAATCTGTAAGTTTCCACTTCGAATTCCTTTGCCGCAAGACGCTCTCCGCGCCTTATAGCTGTTGGGTGCGTTATAAGAGTGATAACCAAATCCCACTATTCTGTAAAACATAAATCCTCTAAGAGCTAGTCGTGGGTGCTGTTGATTGGCTACCTTCCATACATAATCTAGCAATTCAAAACTAGTGATGGCTGTGCTCAGATATCCCTTGCATAGCTTTGCATGGGAATTGTAAATAAAAAAACAAATAGCAAACCTTTCTCATTATAAACAAATTGAACGGCCTCCTACATCTGCTCTAATTCACCCCAATTTGGTTTTCCAGAAAAATTCACCATGACCGAATAAGACATTTAATTAAAGAAATAGACCAATAAGAACTTTTATAAACATAGAACGTATAAGCATTCAAATATCTTCAAGAAAACGTTGAATAAACAGATTGAGTTTATTAATGACAACAATCCAACAATCTCTAAAAGATCCATATAAACATAGAGCATATGGATATTTTACAGCGCCATATCCAATTGAATATATGTGCTTTACTGTAAACTTGTAAAGTATCTTTGGGATTAAGTCCAACAGCGAAATAATATTAATACTTGATGAACTACGACAGAACTGTCTCAGAGATTTTGAATTCACTAACAATCCACTTAAAACAACAACAAGATAATATATTTTATAGTAATTAAGTGTTGAACAAAGCTACTTATATATATAATGAAATGTGTCATTTGTTTTCAGATTGCGTGAAATGGATTCTTTGTTCCTTATTATCACGGCTTCTTTCTTCGGATTCTCAGGATTTGTGGTGCTTTGCCAAGTTGTGTACAGTCGCTGTCAGAATCGCAGTGAAGAAGAACCAAAAGAAGATATTGAAAGATTAATTCCTTCCGAGTAACTGTAGTATTTTCAAGTACAACCGATTTACCGACAACTATCAAATAGGCAAACCCACCAAATATCAACAGATTCGATGAAGAAATAAGATTTTTCTGTAATACATAACTTGACTTTGTTTATTTGAGTGTAAAATAATGAGTCTGGACAAAATTGAAATAAATGAACTAAATCTTCATTATTACAAATAAACTGAAAATAGTGTGTGTGTGCCCTCGCAAACAAGTTAGTACTCTCTACAAGGCTGTCTTTAGCTCCACAGCTTTTTCTCCCTCAAGAGTAACCTCTGGGAAACTAAAAAAAAAAACGTTGTTGAAATAAATCTTCACTTGACGATCTCCTAATAGACAGTGGCTAAGAAAAGTGCGCCTGAGTTCAACATGTAAACTCACTTTCTTTGTCCAGTCGACAGCACCATCATGTGACCTTTGTTCCTTCATTGCACTTAATCAACGTCATAATCGGCCAGCAGATAATATTACAATGCCAATTATTTTAACCCAAATGCTATATGTTACTGTAACAGCAGTAGACATCACTTGCTATAGAGAACATAGAAACGAAGTAATTTGCACAAGGCGATCTTAACGACTTTCTGGACCAAGTGTTGCTGCCATTACAGCACAGAAGCTAAATAATTGATTTTTTAAAGATTTCTTTAACACTACAGCAGATAGAAAACGTTATATGCAAACTTTTGTTTCCTTTTTTCTTTCAGGCTTTTCCTAAGCTGATAATTAAACTTTACCTTAAATTCAATCTTCTTTAACTTGCGACATTGTTAAGAAGCATTTTAACTGTACTTTATATCTAAAAACACTTATACACGTTACACGGATGAAACAAACCCTTTAACAATGAATTACACTAAATACAATATAAATACTTTAACACTGATTTACAATCTATAAGCATTACCAAAACTTTAATTAAAACTAAGCAAAGTTAAAAACACTATATTTTTGCCGTACACAATATCAAACTTTACTTTAACGAAACTTTAATTAAAGTTTGTGAGCAACTTAGGAAAATAAAGCAAATTCAAAAAATAAAAAGGAAATAATTTACGGTTAAATGTAAAATAAAAAATATATAATTCAGAATAAACTTATAATTTGAAAAAAAAATCACGATGAAACATCTTTTATCATAGATTTAATTTTTCATTACAATATAACACATAAATACGATTTAAGAATGTAAATCATGGAATACTTTTAAAATGCACAGGTAAAAATTTCTAATGATAAAACTAAAATTAACTTGTTTTTTGGA
>NW_013666626.1:18186-23182 GCF_000517525.1 Limulus polyphemus | reverse complement strand
GCGAACCCGCGACCCTTAGATTGTGAGTCGAGCGCCTTATCCACCTGGCCATGCCGGGCCTAAAATTAACTAAAAGGATTGTTTGTTTGAATTTATGCACAAAGCTACACAATGGGCTATCGGTGCTCTGCCTACCACGGGTATCGAAACCCGGTTTCTAGCGTTGTAAGTCCACAGACATTCCACTGTGCCACTGGGAGCAACTAAAAAGGTAAAACATAGACTTACTGCAGAGTTACGCCATCTACTTTAAGAGAAGACAGAGAAACACAAAACTGAAATAAAACGAAAGGAAAACAATATACAAAAGAAAACCCTATTAGAAAGTATACATTATTTAAATTTTCACTTTAAGAATGATTAACATTGATTCTGTGCTGCTCCCTCGTGTAAAAATAGAGAAATAAAAAACTTTGCAAAATCAAACTTATTACAAACGAACAAAGACTATTATATGCCAAACATTTTAATATACTATGAACAAAAACGTTAATTTTGAACATCAAAAAGAAAATTAACCAATAAATAAGACACTACCCAATTAAAAAACAATGAAAAAAATTCTAACTTACTCTCACCGATTCATGCTCATGTGAGTAAGTGGTGTGGGCGAGGACATATTAAATATACATAATACATAAAATGAAGAGAAGGAAATACCCATAAAAAACTTTTAATTCCCTGTTCCCTCATGTATGCTTACATGAGTGAAAGAGCAAATCCATTATTGTTAAATAATACAAAAAATAAATGCATATATACACTTACAATGGAAATGGTCTTTAAACACTGGAACATGAGCTGATTTATAACCACCCTAGGTGGCTTAGTACGGAGTTATATACTCAGCCCTTTCTGGGGTTGCTGTCATGGTATTTTCACTGGTGGTGTCTCAGAGACTACAGTGATGTTTGATCTTCCAGTACTTCCAGCCTCGTTGATGGCAGGAACCATTGGGTGAGCCATTTGGATCGTCTGTCCTGGTCTTTGTTGTCATCGTCTTCAGAGCCTTTCTAAAGCCTGCCCCATCTTTAACTTTCTTGGAATTGAACTCCCTTCAAGGTGCGCCTAGTGCCAGAGGGCTGTTCTTGGTCTTAGGGATGTAGTGGTCCTGTTGAAGACGTGAACACATCTGTTGTCTTCTTCTCATGGGCGTGCCACACTATATGATGGGACTAATCATGAGGTCTCTTTTTTTGTTTTCAACTCTGTGGATGGCATCAACAATGGTACTGACTTCTGTTGCTGGAAAGTTCGAATCCCCTGATGTTATGGTATTGACTCTGGTGATCAAATGTTAGGAATTTCCCAATTGCATCATGACTTCATCAGCCACCACAGATACCTCAGTCTTTGAATAAATCAATGCTAACAGATTTAACATTTACTGACTCTGTGAACTCTCCCAAGCTTGATGCATTAGCAAGCACAATGTCTTCATCAATGGGCTTGCTAATGGTAAATGTTGACCTGGCACTCTCTATCTTCTCGACGACTTCATGCCTTTTACTGTAGAGGAAATAGTGAGGCTACGAGGCTTCAAAAGTCGATGTCAGGCAAAGAAAACAGAATTGAAACAGGTCAGGTCGAAGTTCAAAGTGAGAGGCGCACTGTGATTGTAACATGATCTTTAATACTGAAAGACCAGATTGAAATGCAAAGGTTGAACGACTTCTAATTATTCAAAGGTTCAGCAGAGTGCATAGGTTAAAGGGGGATCCTAATTATTGGTTATCACCATGAACTAGGTATTGGTTAAATGACACATTTATAGACTTAATGTGTACACACATCCATTATTGCCCATAGAACGTGTGCCCAAGGAACTAGAGAACTTCATAATTTCTTGTTTCTTTGGGTTTGCATTTGATCAGTTACCTGTGGCCATGCTGCACTCTTTTGCGCCCTGCCAGACAATGTTAACAAACAAGTCAAACTTTTCAATCCAGCATCATCCTTAACCTACCATCTGGTTGACACCTAAACATATCCTGGTCTAGAATATTTAGTTCTTACACAGTCAAACCGCTAGTCTTATCTTTGATGCTTAGCTTTTATTAATGCATTCTTTGTCATTTCTGAGTAAAACCGTTTGCTTATAAAGAATATATGAATCTGTCCGAGTGAAAATACTTCTATCACAACCAAATAAACAATGGGTACGTCACACATTTATATTTGTTATGGTATATAAGCCATTATTTATTAATTCATGTACTATTGACAATTTAACTATTTTCTATATGGGATCATTCGACGTGAACGACCTTGTAACCACAAAGTAACCATCAGTTTCCGTACTACAACTTTTAATAAGTTTTGTATATCTTCACGACATTTGGCTTGTTTTCAGCAAACATTACTTGTATTTTATACACAAAACTTGTTTTTTTAATTAAATATTTTTCTAAAGATTCGTCACTGAGCATAGGTAATCAGTGTTGACTGCTCCGAATACAAAGTGATTTCCATATTAAGATGAACAATTTTATTTGCGTAACCTCCAAAACTTCCTAAATAAATACCATCAAACATTTTACTTTTCAGAAAACTTTATCTTTTATATTCACTACTTTAACTCTATACAGACTCGGTGGATTTGACTGACCTCGTAACCATCATTAAAAATATGAAACAAATCCAAGTTACCTTTTTTTTCTAGAATAAAGTCAGATTGTGAGAGAATACTACAGTTGTTTTCCCTAAATAGCTTAAGACTCGTAACAGTTTACATATGTTTCTACTTAATTTTATTGTTTCAATACCCTTTGAACCTGTCTAACTAATAATCCCATAAATCACTTGGCAAACGCCTAGCTTACGTTACCATATTGAATAATGTAATGTACGAGCGGCTCGCGAGAAATCTTCGTGAAGAATTTTTATTATTGTTATTGTTACGACAGTGGAAGTCACGTGACACTAGTAACACGTCATGAGTTTCTAGAAAATTCATGTCCCTTCGTGAAGCCTCGAGTGTTTACTAGATGTGCGGTATTCTTGTATATAAGACCGCCAAGAAGTGACGGCAAACAATGTAATTGAATTGCAGACAGAGATAGAGACGACAATTGAGTCAAGCGCGTGAATCATTCGTTCATTGTGAATTATAGCGTTTAAGTTATAGCGTGACTGTGGAAATTAAGTGTATTGCAAAATTGTATTGGGAAAGAATAAACTAGTTTTATTTAAGAAAGGACTTGTATCGCTAAAGTTTCTTCGGAAAAAATTTTTACGGAAAATTAACTAACGACCAGAGACGTAGCATTATTATCATTTTCAATTATCTTACCTAACCTAAAACGTTTCTAATTTTTACATTTTAGTTACTTTTTGTAACAATAAATACAAAATATACATGAAAATAAGAAATATTGTATTTATAATTGACCTCTTGTTTTTGCTGTTGGTTGCCGATGAAATTTAAGCCTATATGTTTTTATAATGATGGTACTAATACACTAAATAATTTTTATTATTATGATTAGTGCACTTATAAACACTGAATAATAACATGCACAAAGCAAACAATGTCCTATAACCATTATAATTTTACTGGCTTTCTAACTAAAACAAAAGGGGCTCATAATAATTCCCTTAGCCGCTCAGTCTAAACACCACGAGACAAACTTTGGAACTGAAAATGAAATTGGCAATACTTAGTATTAAAATAACGTAGTATAAATTACTCGATAAACTAAAACTTCGAATTTCTATTGGTTAAAAATAATGTAATATATAACGTTAGAGAGACTTATTGGCAATTTGTGAAAAAGACAATGTGACAGGTGGGATAGGCCTGGCAAGTGGCTCTGATTTACTAGTTTGGCTGTAAAGAAATAAGACTGGGGGCTATGAAAATTAAATTTTGCCTCAGTAATATTTATACCATAACAAATAATTTACGTTAAATTTCGTACTTCAAAGAGGTGTGGTAAGTAAATTAGAGAAGGGAAAGACCCAGAGAACGAATGCCATGATACTCATAGTAGGGGAGATCGAGGATTTACTTAACTATGAGAATACATTCACAAGCTCACTATTATAATTGATGATTATTGATTAACTTTATTGTGATTGTGAAGTAATAACATAAAAACGTTTTATTATGTACGTCAAACATTTACTTCATCGCATTAAATATTTGATAATTTTATTTTACTACAAAAACCTAATAATCATTACATTATTGAAGCAACAAATTATTTTTATTAATTTTTGCGCTTTAGACTATACCACACATTAGAGACAGAAGTAGAACGAACATATAATTATTTATACGAAGGTTAGGGTTACCATTAACTTAAGACTTGTACAGAAACAAACCACGACCATAAACCAGATACTGGTTTACCATCACTAGTTTGGCAATCAGTAATTCGCTATGTTACGTCTCCGTTCGTTAGTTGATTTTCCGTAACTTCGTTCCCACGAAACTTTAGCGACTCAAGTCCCTTCTTAATAAAACTGGTTTATTCTTTCCGAATATAACTTTACCGATACACTTATTTTCAACAGTCGCGCTAAAACAAACGCTATAACAACGAACTTCAACAATACTTTCTGACTGCAGTTCAATTACTCACTACCTACACACACATTGTCACGTCACGCCGTGACCATCTTATATATACCAGGCCATCCCCAATCTAGTAAATGCTAGAGCACTCCCGAAGGAACGGGATAGTTCTAGAAAGCAGGTGGCGTGACACTAGTCACGTGACCTCGCTGACGCAACAGGTACAATCAGTAATCCGGCACTAATTTCGGCTAGAACAATTTCAAATACAGTAAAGCAAGATACGCGCTATTAGGTAAATACTTTAGTTTCGCTTGAAAGTTTTCTTTCCAATATTTTCTTTGATTAAAACTTAAAGAAAACCCCGTTAAGTTGGCTGGCCGCTACGATTTGGTGGCGCTGTTTGCAGTATCAACAAACTGTAAACACAGGCAAGCTTTTCCTGTTTGATTTTAACATTTATTATTGTAAGAAGGT
>NW_013666626.1:12946-17241 GCF_000517525.1 Limulus polyphemus | reverse complement strand
GTTTTTTTGTTCAACTTTGGTCATGATGGTGGGTAAAAAAAATGCACAGCCTAGTTAATTAATGAATGAATATTTGCTGTAAAATTCTTATCAGTGCTATAAGTGTAGTTACCAGCTTGGCCACCAATTTTGATTTTGTTACTTTAAGTCACATGCTGAATACTTTTTCGCCCACACCCAAGATGTATTTGATTAGATATTATAACTTTTTTGTCAATACACACCAACAAACCATACCAAATAAGAAAGTGACACTCAATAGTAACCAGCATTAACTTTAGGATCGCAACCCTATTATTCGGAACAGACCTTTACTTTACAGAATCAACCAAATTCTTTAAAATATATGGTGGTAGTTTTTCCTCTCTAAAACAGTGTTGATAGCTTCCTTTATAGTAACACCATTTTTAGATTAACAGTATTCTGCCATCACCCCATTCAATCAGTACAGCTATATCAAGCATAATTATTTATGCTAATTGCTTAAGCTAATATCACGGGACGCTAAACTTTCTTTAATTAGAATAATTTCATAAAATTTAGTAAATCTGTGCTGAAAAGTTGGCAATGAATAATAACTGTCCACCCATATGATTCTTTGGGAAACTTGAGCTACAAACTGCTGATCTAGTTTGCTTGGCCTAACCAATACTTATGTATCTGCACGTCCTTTTACCTTATAGTTTTGCTGCTATATATCAGCTATCTTTAATCCAAATGACAAAAACTCAAAATGGACTGCTTTTACTTTCAGATAAAGCTGTAGTAAATATGTTACACTAACAGCTCACTTGACTTGTGTAGGTGTGCACAAAGGTTTGTTCATTAAATTTGAACGTTTTTGACTAACTTTGCACGTGTGACTTATAATTACACCAAATGAGACCTCTAATTGTAGATTGTAAAGATCTATCAGTGTATCAAATTTGAAAAAAATCCATAAAAGTTAAGTATGTTTTTCTATCAAATAAAGATTCCATACTTTGGTAGAAAAAGATAAGGAAGAAAGTCAATAACAATTGGAAATGTTATATCTCATGTATTTCTTAATGGATTGTCTTGAAATTTGGTATGTGGATTAAAAGTCCAGTAGCTCACATCCACTGAAAATATGTAATAGTTTGGATTACCACAGTCCAATCTACAGAAAGTAGAAAACTGCTAAACTATCACTCGTGTTAATAACACAGCATGTCCTGCAGGTTGTTTTTTTGGCCACAAGACCATGTGTCTTGATTGTATCATAACTACACTGTAATCTTAGTACAACTGTGAAACATTCTGAACATTTTTAAAAGCATGTTGTGACAGTTTCAAGTAATGGAACATCAACATTGATTTTATAAGTTAATACATCTTTCAATATTGATTAGTTTCAGTACAAGCTGTGATGAAGCCATAATGATGAAATGTAAATTGAGATAAATTTTTTCTTATTTATTTGGAGAGCATGTTTTTTAACTTTATTGTTGATAAGTCTAATGAATAGTTTCCTTCAGGTTTGGTACAGATCACTGTCAGATATAAGAAAAGGAGCTTCTGCATGTGGTTTGAAATAGCATAATTTCAGACTTATTTAAAATATTTTGGGACATTCTAAAATATATAGAATATTTATATATGAAGCACACTACAAGGTAAAACTTCAACTACTTTGAGCAACCCCTAAATACTATTCATGATGGATAAAATTTGGTGTGGATTACTGATATATTGGAATAAAATAAGAGTGAGTGTGTTGTAAATGAAAACTTCAAAAATAAAATCCACCCTACTTGTGAAAAACATGGCAAATTTTATGAAGATTTACTTAGTAAATTCAGAGTTCATTATTTTTAAATTTGTGTAAAATGACTGACTCGTGCTTGGATGGTTCATAAATTATTTATGTAATAAATGTATTCTATTGTTTGTTCTTAAATCTGAAGGACTTGTGCATTCCCTCCCTAGTTATAGTTGCAATCAGACCAGTTATGTGATACTATACTATTTTGCCTTTTTTGCAATAATAGATCATATGTATTTAATCTTATTCCTATGTAACTATAATTTTGTTTCATAATTCTTTCTCACAGTTACATTTTCTGGCTTTATTATTTGGACACAAACTTGTACCTCACAAATCACTTCAAATTTACAAGTAAAACTATTTTCTAGGTCTATTACATGGCTGTGAGAACATATGCATGCCCTCTCATATCAGAAAATATTTCTGTAACTATAATAAATTAACATAAAGACAATAAGAATCCATTTAGTCCTTCAAGATTGTTCTTGCACATCCATCCTTAGGCCACGTAAAAAAACATGTTTAGCATCCAGTGTTTTCGAAAAAAGGAACAAGGAGGTCCTTTTTTTTTAAAATGACCTCTTTGAAAGTTTGCACCCTTTTTTTCATAACTGTTGCTTGTTTTCAAAGAGTCAAACAGAAGTCTTCTTTGTTTAATTTTTTTCATCAAAATGGTACAGAATTTATGATAAATATAGAAAAGGGTCAAAATAAATCAGCTGTGTTCATCTCATTTTTAATTCAGAAATCTTCTTCGTATGATTCAAAAATGATAATTCCAAAAAGGAAAACAAAAGTGGGGGGGGGAGGGAACTGCAAAAAAAGGAAGCAGGCGGGGATACTAAAAAAATGATGATGACAAAAACCTTGTCGAAACATTGTATATTTGCTGTTATGTTAAACTTATATTAAAGTTTTTCTTCATTACCCATTCAAGCCGTCTCCAACCATTATTAATAAACAAGAATGATAATAATTAATATGGCAGAAACCATGATTAAGCTATAATACTGCAATTTGGCAACCATGGTGTTGATAAAGTAAATTCTTGAGCCTTATTCAGTTCAGTCAGTGCTCTTATGTAACTTTCAGTTAACTAATGAATAAAGTCAGGTTTGTTTTATATCTATAACATAAAGATCTAGCACTACTAGTACTAGTCTAACACTAACAATGACATATCACTACCAGATAATAAAGATAAAACTTTATAAAATATTTCGTTATAAATTAGTTAATAAATTATGGCCATTTCACGATTACCTGAATTAATTCATCCAGACTTTCTTGAAGAGTATGACCTAATGTTGTGTTTCTATAAAGCTGATAACTCATGATAACTTTAAATTTTAAAACTCTGACCTACACCTAAGAAAATGTCTACCTATCTTTTTATTCTAATTTTTTATAATATTAACTGGAAAAATTCCGACGATTACTACTCGGATTAAGAAACGGGATTATGAAGATAACATCGTACAGTTTAACATCTAATTTGGAAAAAAATGCACATAAACTACAATACAAATGAACTAAACTCTTGTTATTTGCACAAAATACAATTGCCTCATAACTTATTGACACTTCCAAAATTGTTCGACAACGTTACATTCAATGCTATGCTCCTAAAATAAAATTAATTAAACTTCCGTGTTACTCTAACCTATCGATTAAATATTTTTATCGTGTGTGCACTAAAAATGGTTTGTTGATATATGAATTATGTTGTATTATAAAACAGACACCTTTACGTCTTCAGAAAAGTTGAAAGTTACATTAATATTGAAATTACGTTTCTCATACTGGGGTCTGAGAGGGTACTCCAGAGATTTCGAGAGTCATGTCCGAAATATCATTAAAATATTTTAAATATTTTTTTTAAAAATGTGATTTATAGGATATCTTTTTCTTAAAATTAAATTTATATAAATTAAAACAATTAATTTTGGAATACAGTTGTTAACATACACAGAACCTATTTTTTTTCAAATAAAACATCGATAGATTTGGGGTCCGCGTAAAAAATTTGTAAGTAAAAAATAGTTTTCGAGTTACTAAAGTTTGAGAAGGGCTGAAATAGGTCATATTTTAAAGTGAACCTGGCTAACAGTTAAGTAAATTAGGTACCCAAATGTAACGAATTTGTTATTATATATTTATTTTAATATCAACGTTTGTTTAGATTGAGTTTATATTTTAAAACATACTGTTACGCCTCCATTCGTTGGTTAATTTTTCGTAAAAATTCCTACCGAAGAAACTTTACCGATACAAGTCGTTTCTTAAATAAAACCGGTTTATTCTTTCAAAATACAACTTTGCGATAACTTAATTTCAACAGTCGCGCTATAACAACCGCTATAATTCACGATGAACGTCTCACGTGCCCAACAATATTCTCTCCGTCCGCAGTTCAATAACTCAGTACATTCAATTACTCATTACCTTTGTTACGTCTCCGTTTGTTAATTAACTTTCCGTAAACTTCGTTCCGACGAAACTTTAG
>NW_013666626.1:10911-12428 GCF_000517525.1 Limulus polyphemus | reverse complement strand
AAGAATCAACAATATATGTATATACGTAAACGCTTAAATGTAGCTCAGTATTGTCTGAAATTTCTAGAACACCTCCACACGCCTATAAATATAATCAACGCGACGCGCCAAAAGGAGAGTATATATTATTAGTTCACTATAGTCAGTGTGCTATTAAACTTCGGAAGCCATAACTGTGATTGTTATAACGCTTACCAATCGGAAAACTTCAGATATTTGACCAGGAACGTTTACAAAGTCCGAACATTACAAATCATTTAACTTCAGTGGATTCTCATCCGACATTAGTATTTTTACGAAAACATTATCTAACGTCACTGATAGGAAAGCATCGGCGTGTGAGGCTGGTAAATAACGGAGGACAAAGCTAGCTAGTTTCCCTTTAAGCGAATCGTACGTACATCAACTCGTCATCAGCTCGCTCATCGTGAACCGTCGATAAGCTGTCAAGGAAGTTCCAGACTAGAAAGAAGACTTTATATTGCTTGTAAGTTTGTGAAACTTTTGCTTATAAATCATTGTTTGTAATAACTATTTGTAATTACTGTTAATGTAAATTGTATTGTTGTAGGTATATTAAAACGCATTTGTGTTAAAAAAGAAAACTGTATATCTATCTTGTTGGCGAATATAATAAACTGACTATATAACGGCTTTTACTTAACTACTCAATTTCAGACCATTTGAAATTATAATAGGTAACATAAATAACAAAATGTTCTCGGGAAATACATTTAGATTTTGATTAATTCAAATTCTAATAAAGGAAGAGAGACTGACACGGTTGTTTGATTTTGTAATGAAGAAAACACTATTGACAAATGGAAACAATAATTGATATATGAGGCTTCTAAGCTGTGGCTGTTTTCTATTTACAGCAACTTAATGAGGAAAGCTGGATAATTTGCATCTGACCATCATGACAGTAATGATTTTGAATGAAGTTGTGGTCTCCATATCCAATGAGGACTGACAGATAAGTTTAAAAGTATCTACAGGTATTATGCAGATAATAAATCAAACATGTGTGTAAAACTGGTTTATCCTAATGATAGCAAGACAACAGCTGTGAAATTACTCTGTACTGGGACTTATTTTGAATCCAGTGCTCAATACCATGACCTACATACTATCAGAAAGCAAACACATCATAACACACAGTATCTAAATCATCATTGAATTTTCTTCACATAAAGCGATAAATAGCTTAATGACATTAATTAATAATTTATTTGCTGACAATAAGAGAATAAGTAGAAGTTATTTAGCAGTTTCAATGTCAATCATTATAAAACCAGTAAAGTTGGCTCATCTGACCGATTTCTATAATTAGTCAATAATGCTAATTAATTATAGCATACTTCTTTTGCTGGAACATTGTTTTAAATTATCAAGAGAAAATAATTCAATGATAAACCCACGCAGTGATAATAAGTAACTTTATTTACTCCTCCAGTGTTTACAAAAACTGTTGCGTCAGCGAGGTCACATGACTAGTATCACGCCACTTCTCTCCA
>NW_013666626.1:5870-9928 GCF_000517525.1 Limulus polyphemus | reverse complement strand
AACTAACGAACAGAGACATAACAATACAAATAATGTTAACTAGCATAAAACAAATCAACTTTCATGTACAAAGTAACCATAATAAATAATAAACTGACTGGTTCAACTTTCTATCTTGAAAATAACTCTCCCTACTATCTCCTTGACTGTTTTTCAACTTATTCTCTAACTAACTTAATGACACTTCAGAAAATTTTGTATGTATGATCTATGTTTGAATATACTAGAAAAAAAAACAACTTGCCACCACATCCTTCAACCTTTTTAGGCATACTATGCTCTATATCTAACAACTAAATAACTACATTATGAATATAACTTATAATACAGCCATCTTGCTGGTTTGTGAAGTCCCATGAACAATTATAATACAAAATAATAATAGAATACTACACTAAATTGTCCATTAACCAATTCTCTGGGTGGTTTTCTCTACCAAAGCATGTGATATATGAATGGGATAACATTTGGTGCCTTGATGTCACCGGTAGGTGTTCAACAGAATCCACTGGTATCTTTAATATTGACGATCCTCTGGAAGTTGTTTCGACAGGAACTCTGGGATCCTCAGTAGATTGAGTTTGCATTGACAAGCTCTTCTCTGAAGTTATCCATTTGACCATTCTCTCACCAATGCACTGCCAAATAATTCTCTTGACCCAGAGATATATATACATAATTGAACAAGGTTGTTTAAACATTTGTTTAACAACAAGTAAAAGCTTGGAATGGTCTAGCCTTTCATTAGGGGTGTGTCTGTGGGCCAGACTAGTTTTGGAGAATTCCACTCCTCGTCAGTTATCCTGGACACTACCACCGAATGAAACTTCAGACCAAACCAAGCCTTTATATTAGTGGGGTATCGTGAATGTAAAACACTGAAATACACCATTCATGATATATATATATATAATATGATGAATATATATCAATAAACACTTAGAGGAGACACAATCTACAAAGAAGTCATATACACGATAAAGTGTACTAATGATGATGTAGTATTGATCATGGGCATACTATATAGCATTTGCACCACTCAGGTAGATCAGCAAAGTAATCTTTTCAAAATGTCATATGTTTCGTTTCAGAAAATCATTCAGTTACACAGGAGAAAGCAAGGACTGCAATATCCTTTAGTCATTGATTTTTCAACCACATGGCTATTCTAGTTTATGATAATCAATCAGCTTTCACCCAATATCCTAGGGAATCTCTTTTGAATAAACAGGGTCTCACCACATGGTGAAACAATCCAAAAACATTTCCATGTTTTGAGAATTAATTGATCACATTCCTATGATGCTGTTATCCAGTGCATAATCATTCCTTCTTGTTTGTAAAAGTTCAACAATCATTTCAGCAATACATGGTCCACTCTAGTAGTAAACTTTCTATCATACAAGTAGTTAACAGTAACTCGAAAGATTCCAAGACTAAAATGTCTAAACTAAGATTAGATATTGAAGACCCTGTTTTGGAGATTAGCCATTTCATACAGCTTTAGGAAATGGTCCTGATCATTTTTATTTTATCTCATCACACTATGTTAAAAATAATGTATTGAAATGCTGATAAAATATTTATGTACTTCATATTTAGCATAACATAGCTATTTATGCATTTTTGAATTTGACAAAATATATATACTTTTATGGTCCACAATCAACATTTGATTCTACATAGAAGTTAGTTCAAGTTTTTGATGATCCAGTAAGATTGCTTTCTTGGTCTTGAGAAAATCTTTTCAGGTGTTGGCCATCTTCTATTAGAGCTACTTATTCTCCTGATATTTCAACCTCACCTATGGTCTTCTTTTGGAAACAATTCCAGGACCTTTGTCCATTGAGTGGCTTGGGTATAGCTCTGGTACTTCCATCTGGTGACCTTTTGCAAATTCAACTCTGCTATTACAGATTGGAGGGCAGTGGTAGGCTAGATCAATGAGACTCACTATAGTAGTCCTTGGCATTACTGAAGAAGTATTAGCAGAAAAAGTGAGAAGCAATCTTCTCTGGTTCTTGAGAGAGCAGTGCTTCTTCTTTTGTATTGTATTCTGTAACATTAGAAAAACAATTTTATGAGGCTGGAATTTTGAACTCATGTGAACCATTATGAATAATTTATCTTTTTTAGCACTTTTGAAAATTGAATCGATTTAAGTATCAGTGACAGCTCTGGTAAGGATGATGCTGCAGCTGTCACTAGCATGTTCACTTCCATGAATATCGAAGAGACATCTTTCATGGACTTGACATAGTAGGAAGTGAGTTTGTTGACAGCTCTAAAGCTTAGGTAGTTTCCTCGATCATCATTAGTTTGTCTGTAACAAACAGATGAAGAGACTTGGTTGATGTGAGTTTGTGGATAATTCTGGAGGTATAAAATGGTTTCTTTGATCATCATTAGCTCAACTTTACTAAACAGATCCAGTGACGTATCTAGCTTCATGGAAAGCCCGACAAAATCTCCATAGTCTCTATCAACCAACACAAATGAACCTCTTAGGATATCTCACTTTCTCAGACAATTCAGTAGGTCAGAATAGGAAGGTCAATATAAGTAAACTGGTCATAGATAGGCTGGTAGTTTAGTCAACAACATTGGGTTAAATGTCATAGCTTGATTGTCACAAAATATATTTTCTTAAAAGATTATCTAAAATGATATTTTGTAATAAACAACGAATGTTAGTTTTTTCAGTGGCATACATATATCCTGTGCGTATGTAAGTGTCGTCATAGCACCTATGAATGTACCAGTTCAACTCGAGTTCTTTGATTGTCAGTCTCACTGTTAGGTCATTGCTTAATAAAAGTAGCTCCCACAAGCTAACATAGTTATCTGCTCACAGACACATATTGTCTGGTTGCACTGATTCCAATTAAAAAGGAAGAGTGGTAAAATTGTAAGTACAATGCCACTATGTTGGTAATTAAAAATGTGTCAGTTTGTAAGTTAATCTTGAAGCAATGAGACAGGTCCACTTAATAACAAGAGCTTCAACAAGATAGTATTATAAAGTAGTGCTGAATATCTGAGTAACTGAGTTTGTGAGAATGAAATGAAGATGCTGGACACTTAGTAATGTACAATCGTTATTATATAACATGCAAAACACAAATGCATGAAAGATATGGAAAGTATGCTTGCCCTGGATTAAGTAATTTCCTTTCAAACTGATCAGGCTGAGATAATCTATCAGACTGTATAAATTCAATGTTTCTTACATCACAGACAATGTTACATTTACTCAGAGGCTAGCATTACCCATATGACTGGTCATTCTCATTCAAGAATATGAAAGTCCTTTACCTCATTATACTACCTGACCTACCATTGAAGGACCCTGCTGTATAAATTATTGGGCATTCTTGACCATCTATTTAGAATGATACTCTTTTTAAATACAAAGGTAGAAATGCATGGTATGTAAAAAATCATACTTCCCTCCCTCCTGTACTTTGCTTTTGTCCTAAAGCCAACATAGTTGATACAACTTGTTAACAAAGAATGAATAGCATAAGAAAAGATTTAGATTATGTTACGAAGGAGCACAGGTAGAGGATATAACTGATAGAGCAAGAGATATAATAAATGGGCTAGCATTAATGCATATTTTGTTGTGTACATAGGAGCGAATTATGCAGGGAAAGGTAGGTCAGATGAACTAATTATTAAATACAAGGGGTTGATAAAGGCATTTACAGAAAAAGGCCATAACTTAATTGTGTGAAGGATACTGCCGAGAAATGATGAGTAGGTCACTTGAGCTAGATGCTAGATTTACGTTAATATGTAAGGATGAACAGATTGACTAGTTGAACTTGTGGGATCAGTTAAATGAGAGAAGGGAGCTTTTGAGAATGAATGGTTTACATCTAAATAGAGTAAGGATTGTTTACAAGGGCTATCAACTCAGCTGTAAGGGAATTTTTATACTAGGACTAGATAGTGGTGGAGGTGAGGATAAACTAAATGCAAAAAAATGTAGAAAAAAGTTTAGCATAAGAAATGAGTATAGAGGTAGTTTTAAGAATAGACTTAATTGTTACTAC
>NW_013666626.1:3320-4918 GCF_000517525.1 Limulus polyphemus | reverse complement strand
TTTATATATATAAAATGTGAGTTACATCTTGTTGAAGTTGAGGATATCAAGGATAATAGCAAGGAGATTATTGAATCCATTTGGGTTTCTATTAGTGGATATAAAGGGAAATAGCTTTCAGTTGGAATTTGTTACAGACCAACAGATGATAATGATGAAATTGGTGAGAAACTTTACAGTAAAATTACGATTTCAGCTGTTAGTGAGGTCATAATTATGAGTGATTTTAATTTCAGGCATTTTGATTGGGAAATGCTGGAGTCAAACTATGTGGGAGAAATAGGTTTTAAAAACTGTTCAAGATGGTTTTCTTCACCAATTGGTCAAGGAACCTGCTAAAAGCAATGCTATTTTTGATTTATTGCTAACTTTTAATATAGTAATTATTGAGAGGGTGGAAACTAGAAAACATCTGGGCACAAGTCATCATAGCTCTATTAGGTTCAATGTTTTGCTGCATATGGAGATTAGGAATAATGATATTTTGGCTACAAATTTCAAAAAAGCTAATTTTGAAGGAATGTGAAAAGAATAACCTGTTGTGAATTGGGTAGCTGAGTTATATGAAGAGACAGATCAAATGTTGAAAATTTTTAAAGATACATTTTTAAATATTCAAGATAAATATATTCTTTATAGAGAGAAAAGTGTGGCTGCAAGTTAAAAACCAGGTTGTCTCACAAATTGAAGAAAAGCATCATATATTTGAGAAATTTAAATTGACTGGTATGATGGGAAAATTAGAAGATCATAAAAATTTGGTCAAACAGGAAATTAGTACATCAAAAAGGTTGTATGAAGAAAGATTTGCTGAAAATGTAAAATTTAGCAGTAAAGGTTTCTTTAAATACATGAAGGGTAAACAAAATGGGGTATAAGGCCCATGAAGGATGATAAAGGAAAGGCTTGCATCTGATGATTATGAGATGGCTGGGTTATTAAATTCTGCATTTTTTCAGTTTTTACTAATGAAGATTTAATCAGTATTCCTCATCTTGATCAGTTGATAGATAGAAACAAAATCAAGCAAGATTATTGCATTAATACTGAGCTCGTTAAGAATAAACTGGGAAGTTTACAAAACGATAAAGCTCCTGGGCCAGTGAATATTTTCCCAAGGGTTTTGAAGGAGGTTAAGGATTGTATATGTGAGCCACTTGTTGCTATTGTTTGTAAGTTCTTGAAAATTAAGCAGGTGCCAAAGGATTGGAAGTTAGCTGATGTCACTCCTCTTTTTAAGGGAGGAATAAAAATTATCCCAGTAATTATAAGCCTATTAGTTTTACATCAGTGGCGGGAAAAGTCTTGGAAAGTCTGATTTCCAAAGTCATTTAATATAATTTCGAATTTTATTGGAGAGTCAAAATGATTTCACGAAGGGAAAATCTTGCCTTACAAATTTTTTGACATTCTTTGAAAAGATTACTGCTTATGTAGATGTGGGTAATGGTGTATCTAGATTTTCAGAAAACATTTGATAAGGTGCCTACATAAAGGGCTTGTAAAAAATTATCTCTATGGGTGTGGGTGATAAGTTAGCAAATTGGATAGAAGAGTGGCATGATGGAAGAAAGCAGAGGGTTGTTACAGATGGAGAT
>NW_013666626.1:0-2320 GCF_000517525.1 Limulus polyphemus | reverse complement strand
AAAAGCTTGATAATTATATGAATGATTAGGACTGGCTTTAAAATTTTTTAAAAATTATTTTGATTTAGTTTAGAGGATGGAACAGCCGAGATAGACCAATAGTTCCCATGTTGTCCCAAAACATTGTGTTATGTGAGTGCACTCACAATAAGATAGAGAAAAGAAAATCTTTCATTCATTCTCTTCAGGTGGATTGTTCCAAGCTGATAGATGAGTTCATTTTTGTCTTGTTATCCTTTCCATTAGACTGCCATTAATAGTTGATATAAGAACAAGTCTATCATAAGTCTGAAACATCTTGGACTCAGTATAGCCTATAAACAGGTTGGCAAATGATGGTCCTAGCATGGTATCTATGGCTAAATCAATGAGAGTATTAGGACAAGTTTATCTAGTTTTACTAGAATGTTTGTTGATGGCTCTAGCATTTGTTGCTGATTAAGGTAGAACCTCAAAAATTCAAGACCCTTATTATACTGTAAAGAATTAATGTCTATTGTCAATAGTAATGGATTAGAAGTAAGAATACTTTCATTAACACCTGAAAGGCTTTGATGCTATCTTTGATATAGGTTAGAGGAGTATATATTAAAGATGTAATGATCTTGTCTAAAAAGCTATATCTATACAGTAATTGTCTTACAGTAGAAAGTATTAGGTCTCCTAGGATTCCAGGCTTGTGTATCTTAGGTTGAATGTAAAACAAGAATGTTCTTGGTTTTATGATTAGGTATATTATATACATATTGCATCCCTAGCCAGAGGTTTTCATTATTTAAACTATTTATGATTTCCTTAATGTCTAGTTTGATATTCCTTGCTCTCTTTTCCCTTGGCTTTGGCTAGTCTGTATGCAATTTTATCCCCCTCTCTTCCCTTCAACTTCTCTTATAGCTCTACATGCATCCTTTGTTTAGCAATGGCCACTGTCTTCTTTGTCTCTTTCTTTGCCACTTTGTATGTCTGCAGACCCTCCTTGATATTGGTTTGCTGACTACACTTTAATTTTATCTTCTCTTTCACACTCTTCTGCACTTTTTCATTCCACCACCATGTTTTTCTCTCTGGATATAGTTGGTCGTTCCCACAACTTTGTTTGCCATGTCTAATATGTATTTTGACAACCTCCTCCATATCTCATTCAATCTGCCTGCACTCCATGACCATATTGTCTGAGAACTCTTTTGATGTATCTGGTTTTCTCAGCCTCTACCACACTATTATGTGGGAGGGGGATATCATTTTACTACCATCATTCTTATACTTTTCGTTTCATCCATCAACAAAAGCCTATGCTGTGGAGTGAAACTTTCCTTGCTATAGCCTTACAATCTTTCACTCTTTTCACTTTCTCATTTGTAAACAATAGGTAATCATCTGTTTGGCTCAAAACAGTCCCACTTCTGTGTGTTATCAAGTGTTCTTTTCTGGAACGTCCAAGTCATATGTTTGAACCATCTGCAGAATCACTTCGCTGTCCTTATTTCTTAGTTTGTAGCTATGTCCTCCAAGCCACCTCTGTCCTGTTCAATATGTTCATTTAGATTAATCACAATTGCAATTAATTATTCTTTAAGTCTGCTCTGCAGCATATTGTCCAGACACTCTCTAAATTCTTCTTTTTCCTTATCACTACATCCTACTTGTGGGGTATAAGCATATACTGTATTCATCATGCCACATCTTGTTGCTAGCTTCACCACCATCACTCTGCTGCTCATCCTTTTCACTTCCACAACTTTTTCTTAATTCTATGCTCTATACAACTGCTACCCCATTTCTTTTCTTTCTAGTCCCATGAAAAATGTGTTTGTAACCTTCTCCAATTTCGTATACCTTACTTCCTTTCCATCTTTTATCTTGTATGCATTTTGCCTGTTCTTTTCTTTTCTTCCAAACCTCTGTAAGCTCTGCACTCTTTTCTGTCAATGTTCTTACATTTCATATAGCTACTGTGATCTTCAAAAGCTGTTCCTGTTGTGATCAATGGGTCTATCCTAATATACTTTTCATAGTGCATTTATGAAGTTGTAAAGGTTATGCAAATGCAATTTGTAAACTGTATGATGGACAAAAGTATTTTTATCCTTCATATGAACATCATTTGCACTCTTGACTTGTTAGAGTCTGAGTCAACCTGTCTTTATCATATCAGACACATCTTTAGTAAAAGAAATCTTATTAACACACGTGATTTTTCGTGTGCAACATACTTCTACTGTTTACTAACAGCTTGCCATATTTCCTGAAGACACTCTTCATAAATTCAGAATTATAGTCAGCATTACTTTTCCGGTACATGGTTGGTCCGATGGACTGA
>NW_013666625.1:362588-365904 GCF_000517525.1 Limulus polyphemus | reverse complement strand
ATTCTCTATAAAACTGTCTCTCCCGGCTCGACCACAACCGCCCTATTAATCGGATTCTCTATAAAACCGTCTCTCTCGGCTCGACCACAACCACCCTATTAATCAGATTCTCTATAAAACCGTCTCTCCCAGCTCGACTACAACCACCCTATTAATCGGATTATCTATAAAACCGTCTCTCCAGGCACGACTACGACCACCTTATTAATCGGATTCTCTATAAAACCGTATAATGGTACATGTGCGTATATTTGCATATGTACACAAAGATGCGTACTTGGGTACATGCTAATTTCCCCAAGCTTATTCACTTGGCTGTGGTTTTGCTAGATAGTTGACAGGTGGGATCTCGTTAATCTATTCATGCGTATCACTAATCAGATGACGAGGCATTTAGCTAATTTTTATTATTTATTTATTTGTTTTTAAACAACAAAATCTTACGGGGAAGAGTTGTTTTCCTCAAGTCTCCACCCCTTGCTCCTGAATAACAAGTCTCCACCCCTTGCTCCTGAGTAAGCATATATGGGGAAGAGTTGTTTTCCTCAAGTCTCCACCCCTTGTTCCTGAGTAAGCATATATGGGGAAGAGTTGTTTTCGTCAAGTCTCCACCCCTTGCTCCTGAGTAAGCATATATGGGGAAGAGTTGTTTTCCTCAAGTCTCCACCCCTTGTTCCTGAGTAAGCATATAACAATTTTAACTTTGACATTCTGACTAATGCATAGCATGTTCATAGTACATTATGACTCATTTCTTGAAATGGATGTTATAAATGTCTTATATATCTATAAGGTATTTTCCATTGGATAAAGGAGATTCCTAATTCATGCATGTCATAAATACTATTTAAGGAAACTCCTTTTCTGCATCCCAAGGATACTACCATATAACTCACTTTCTTATTGGACCATTGTTTATGACACTATTGTTTTATACTTTCTTACTTACTTATTTTTGGAGTCATACCTTGTCCAAGCAGTTATCTTTGGAGTCATACCTTGTGTCTAAGTAGTTAGTTCCAGTTTCCATGATACAGCTGCTTCAATACTATAAACCCTATTGTCACCCAACACTGCTATATCAGGTTTATATAATTCTCCTAAGTTAGAGTCATATATACGAGGTTCTTGAATTATTTCCTTACATCTTATTGTTTCGTCAATATATCTTTAAGTTTCTTGCAGATGGAATCATGAGGAACAATTCTGGCATAATGAGTTGAAGTACATCGACTGCAAGTATGTGTAAGTGTTTCAATTTTGTCAATACAACCAGCACTGCAACCATTAGAGAATTCACTCTACCTCTATATATATTACACCTACTAGGAAGAAGACCATACCTTAGTTTCAATAACGAGATATAGGTGGATCCGCAAAATACTCTGTTTCCTGCATTCAATAATTCGTTGACAGGAGATGACAACACTTCTTCAAATCCTTTACCTTTCCGCAGAGTTTCTGTCTCCATTTCCTTCTAATGGAAAGCTTGAACACTAGATCACATTGTTTCCTTATGTCATTCATTGGAAGAAATGCATTAATGATTGGTATATTCCATCTTTTCAAATTCCTTAAGCATCTGAGAATTGTATATGGAATAATATCTCTGAAATTCTGTATTCCCAGACCACCTTCTGTCACCTTAGAATAAAAAACATCCTTCGATACACAATGAGTTAACTTACATGTGTTTTTTATATTTTTCCTAATGATTCTGTTTATCTCACTTAATGTCATTGCTCTAGCTCAAGACAAAGAGAATGTTGAAGACGGGGAGGATAAAATTTCTTTATGAATAATATCTTTTGTTGGGGTTTAAAATTTTCTTCAGATCTCCTTTTATATCCCTCATGTATGTCTTTGAATCAGCCTTGCCTAAAGATGAAAACCTCATTCCAAGATAGATCATAAACTCATTTGGCTGTAATTGTTTAATCGTTATGTTATTGATATAAAACCGATTTTCTGTCAAAGTTTTTATCCTTGTGGTTTTCCTTTCTGGACAAAGTGAGAGGGAAGTACATTTGTGTGTATTAATTTGAAGATCTCTTTGGGTGAAAAAGGTTGATGCAGTTCGTAGATGATCGACAATACCAACCTTTCTCCTGGCCATAAGGATAATGTCATCTGCAAAACCCAAGGTAGGCAATATTTCTTGCTAAATATTATTACCAACTTGTGGTTAACGTTACACAGTTGTTCATCCATAACCATCTTAAACAATATTGAGATAAAGGAGCACCCTGACGAATTCCCCTCTTCATTGAAACATTTTTAATATTGATGGACTTAAGTTTAATATGAATAAAACAGTCCTTATAAGAGTTCATAATATATTGCCTCATATCGGGATTAATATTAAATCTTCTCAATGCTCGTTCAATAGAATAATGAGTAACAGAATAAAACGCTTTTGCCAAATCAAAGGATAAAATATGGGTTTCTTTAGAATTTTATCTGCCAGAGCAAATAGCATACTCTAAAAGTGATATATTAATAGACACACACCATACACTTAGTTAAATTTATACAGTACACACTTATGAAAAAAGAAATGTACAACAACTTAAATTATAATTTGATCAGTATCATCGTGAAAACTTGACATGCTAGAAGAAAACCATAGACAGATTTGGAATCAGCGTCCCCTGAGCTATCTAACCCACCTATACTTATATCTGACGAAAGTGACTTATTGGCCAGTGTTGTGTATAATACATATTGTTAGTTATGTAAAATCGTGAATCTAGTACTGAACTCGTTGTCAAAAAATGAACCATTTTTGTCAATTAAGATGACTGGACTTTGCATTCATCTTTTCTTCACTGAACAATCCAAAAGATCCAGCCCAACAAAAGACACTCTTAAAATGCCGATGAAAGTTTCCACATTTAGGATCAAGTATAGAAACATTTATTAGTTTTTTAGATGATTTATTATCTTTTAGTTGTTCTGAGCTTACTACTGTGATCAATAAGATATTAACTTTTGAACCCGCCGCAAGGGTAATAAAATGCTTTTCTCAGAAAAGATTGTACTCTCTTTTATTAATGACTAGGGTGACCAGATTGTCAAACAAAAAACCAGGACAGTCCAGACCTTGTCCCTAATTTCAAAATGGTTATTTGTTGCAAATTAGAAATAATTTAACTATTATTTAATTTACTTTAATTTTATTGAACTGCTTAACAATATTTCGAGCCCGGCATGGCCAGGTGGATAAGGCGCTCGACTCACAATCTGAGGGTCGCGGGTTCGAATCCGCATCCCACCAAACATGCTCGCCCTTTCAGCCGTGGGGGCGTTATAATGT
>NW_013666625.1:359178-362285 GCF_000517525.1 Limulus polyphemus | reverse complement strand
ATGACTAGCTGCCTTCCCTCTAGTCTTACACTGCTAAATTAGGGACGGCTAGCGCAGATAGCCCTCGTGTAGCTTTGCGCGAAATTCCAAAACAAACAAACAAACAAACAATATTTCGAAATATATTAACCTTGGCATTGTTTGTGAAATAATTTCAACTAGGTTTCTGGTGACAGACAAAAAAACAAATGAGCAAAAATAGTCAAATTATATATCCAAGAAATCTTTAATTATTCACTTTATCCAATTTATCTTAAAATAGGTTACTTCAAACCTGGAATTATTTCAGAATCCACAACATTTTCAATCAAACCATTTTTGGGTTTTAGCATTACTTTGAAACATTTTAGACATTTTTGTGAAGAATAAATCGAACGTAGAAGTTCCCAATGCTGTAATGAATTACTTTATGTTTTAAAACAGTTTTTCCAGTTCACAGTTTAACATTAAACGTCGTTCACGCTATTGTTGCCTGCTTGTTTTGTATATATGAAAGATACCTACGAGTTTTAGAGAATTTCAACGTTAACTTTCTGTTACTAGATGAAACAATGGCACACATTTCAATTGTTGCCCCGTTCTCTCTTCACTTTGCCATATCTTTGGAACGTCAACGCAGATATTTGTGACAGTAGTTTAGGATTTCTATCGCCATTTTCTTACAATCTACATCAAAACTTAAGGAAATTTGATACGTCTCTTAAAGGTATTAAAATTTTCTTCCAAAATCTCGATGTTCAGGGCTAGATTAAGGCTGAGTTGGTGGAGCTGCAGCCCCAAGCCCACCACGCTCAAACAACAACAACAACAAAAGACACGCATTAGAAAATATAGCATTCACACATCAACAATGGGATCAACATTTAAAAAAGTCTGAAAATACATGTGGCCCTAGTTACTTGTGATAGGCCTAGATTTATTACAGAAAAAACGCTACTGAGACATATACACAGTTTCAGATGATCCCTTTAATAGAATATTATTGAGCAACTAGAACTGCACGTGACATGAAAATGACGAAATCTGTCTAGCATGCGAGAGCTACGTCACGTCTTTGAGCATGTGTCTGTCAATAGTGAATACAAGGAGAGGGGTTTTGGGGGTTTGAACCCCGCCCTTTTAGATGTGAAGTGCCCTCAATGTGCAACATATTTTTTCATTGTTTTTGGATTTTCTAAAATCTGAGAAAATAATCATTATTAAAATTTAAAAACAACTCGTTATATAAATTTCATTACGTCATTTTCCCTTCGTGAGGAAATTCTACATCTAAAGGAAGTTTAAATTGACTTTATAGAGGTATTGCGAGTTATAATCCCCATTTTCCAAAGGTGTCAGGAAAATCATTTGCGTTCGACATGCACAATTTTTAACTTAGGGCATGATGGTGGGTAAAACAAAATACTCTGCCAAGCTAACTAATGAATGAATATTTGCTGTAAAATTATTATAAATACTATAACTGTAGCTTATTTTTATTTCATTACTTTAAGTCGCATGCTCAATGCTTTTTTGATTGCACCTTTTTTGCTCACCTAAGGTTAGATATCATGACTTTTTGTCAATACACACCAAAAAACCATAGAAAGTAAGAAACTGACACTCAATAGTACATTAGCTTTAGGATCGCATCCTGTTATTCGGAACATACCTATACTTTACAGAACCAACCATATTTTTAAAAAAATATATTGTGGTAGTTTTAACTCTCTAAATCGGTGTTAACAACTTCCTTTGTAGTAACACCATGAAAACTAGATTATCAGTTTGGTTTGTTTTGAATTTCGCGCAAAGCTACACGAGGGCTATTTGCGCTAGCCGTCTCTAATTTAGCAATGAAAGACTAGAGGGAAGGCAGCTAGTCATCGCCACCCACCGCCAACTCTAAGGCTATTGTTTTACCAACGAATAGTGGAATTGAGCGTCACGGCTGGAAGAGCGAGCATGTTTGGTGGGACGGGGATTCGAACCTGCGACCTGCAGATTGCGAGTCGAGCTCCTTAACCACCTGGCCATGCCAGGCCGTAGGTTAACAGTTTCTTGTCATCACCAGCATACAACCGTATAAATAATCATTATTTACGCTAAGTTGCTTAAACTAATATCACGTGATGCTAAACGTTCTTTAATTAGGAGAACTTTATAAAATTTAGCTAATTTGTGCTTTAAAATTGACAATGAATAATAACCGTCTTTTGAAAACTTGAGCTAGAAACTGCAAATCTAGTTTGTTTGACCTAACCAATACTTATGTATCTACACGTTCTTTCGCCCTATTTTCTCCCTAAAATATAAATAAACAGTGTTTCGAAATGATTCTTATGCACACATCAAATTGCCATAATACATAATAATTAAGTTACTTTGAAGATTTATCAGCATCTTATACCTAAAAATCGTCAAGCAAAACCTTAAAAAAATAAAACATTTAATAAGTGGAAATGTAAAATGGTATATTATCAACACCTATATTTTCAACGTTGACTATTGGTCGAACCAGCGAATTTCGTATGAAACACACTTGCATTCGTTTCAGATTGTTAAATCACAATTATTTGTGTGCCCTTTTACAGAATGAACCCTGCCCTTCCACAAATTCTATATCAGCACCTGACTGTGATGAAAACTTGAAATTGATTTCCAATTTGTCATCTGTAAATACTTATAAAGTTAGTTGTCGTTAATTATTATTTCCATTCCCTGAAATAATATTAATTTGATGATAGCTTGGTAGATCTAAAGCCTGAATGGCCATTTTATTTACTTGTATTATTGTAATGAATTTGCTAGTATATATTTATTGAGTATCAAAGTTTGTTTAGATTAAATTTATATTTAGCAACATACATGACTTATACCGTTAAATATGTATTGCGAAACTCCCGTCTATTCTCCAAAGTTGTAGAAGATTCTCGATAGCAAGAATCAACAATATATATGTATATATATAAAGGCTTATATGTAACTCATTGTTGTTATGTAATCTGAATTTTCTAGAAAACCTTCCCTAGCCTACAAATACAACCAACGCGACGCGCCAAAAAGAGAGTGTCTATTAGTAGTTCGCTATAATCAATGTGATATAAACTTCTAAAGCTATAACTGTG
>NW_013666625.1:355210-358628 GCF_000517525.1 Limulus polyphemus | reverse complement strand
CTATTTAATTTCAGTAGATTCTCATGGGACATTAGTATTTTAACGAAAATATTATCTAACTTCAACGGTGGAAAACCTAGCGTGTGTGGCCAAGGACAAAGCTAGCTAGCTTTCCGGCGAATCGTACTTACATCAACTCGTAATTAACTCGCTCATCGTAAATCCTCGATAAGATATCAAGAGAATTCCAAACTAGAAAGAAGATTTTATATTGTTTGTAAGTTTGTGAAACTTTCATTTATAAATCTTTGTTTATAATAACTACTTGTAATAATTGTTACCGTAAATTGTATTGTATATTAAAACGTATTTGTGTTAAAAACGAAAATGGTGTGTATCAATCTTGTTGGCAAATATCGTAAATTGACTAATATATCGGCATATATTTAAATACTAAATCCAAAGTACAATGTAACTACTAAATTTAAATTTATTAGTTAACTCAATTTCCGCCCATTTGAAATTCTAATACGTAACAATTATGAACTAGTTTGAGTAGACCCACAGGAAGTCTTCAGCTCCAGGCCTTATAGACCCTTAATCCGGCCCCGTCGACTCTAGTAAGCAGACAGGTTTGCGGTCGTTATGGTAACCGCACAACACTTACCAACCAGCGTATTGCTGCGCCTCTCGAAAATGTACCTAATAGAAGCATATAGGCAAGTGTGTTGAAACATGTTTTCAGGGGGCAGAGATCAGTTTACTTTACGCCTCAAAAATTTCGTTGAGAGTTCGTACGTAGTTCTACGCATTTCCTAACAAGGTAAACTGTCGTTTATTTTTCAAAATCGTATTGTGTTAAATGTATAGTACTATCACCGGCGTAGCACAAACCACTGTTGTAAAAACATTTGACACGACTTAGGTAACATTTAACTTGTGTCGATCAGCACGTGCGTTAAATGGCGATTGTTTTTCTAGTACTATGTAATTCTATACCGGCACTGTGCCCGAGAGAATAATATTTTTATAAGTTGATGTTGTTACTCAAGTTTTGTAAAGTTGCCTATATTTTCTCAACATTATTGATTGTTAAATTTACATATCAAAGTCATAACTTACCACATCTCGTAACCGGTATTTTCCTTTTAACAATTTATCCATCGTTTGATGTTTTACATTATTTTAATAATGAAATGTCGATTAAAAATCGGCTAACCTATATATATATATATATATTGTAAGCTATTGTGTGATTCCAGCCTTATTGTATGTTTGGATAAATTTCAGAAATGTGTTTCTGTTGATGTTTGCAAACTTCTAACATGAAACTGCAAAGAACGGCTATAGATATATATATGCTAATTGTCTATTTTCTTGTTCACCAGAGGTTTAATGCATTATTTGACTGGCCGTACTCTCTGCTGTGCACTGCAGTACCCCCTATTCCTAAATTAATTTAGGTTAATATATGGTGAAGTAAACCGAAGTTAAAACCCCATCGATAAAAAGCAGCTTTGTTACCCTCTAGGAATGTAATGAATGTATGTTCCTCAATGAGGAACAGAGGCGACTTGGAAGTTATTGATGTTGCCTGAAACGTATAGAGATTACAAAGCTAGCTAAGTAGAAGCTTTAAGTTAAACTACTTTCAGTTTATATTTTATCAATGACGCCAATAAAGAGATTAAGACTTATAGCAGTTTTTTTAGGGGGGGGGGGTTGTAGCTCCATCCTAGTTGCTAAATCATTTGTTCCTTATGTTATAACTATCCATAATAGAAATAATGTGAACTGTTAGTTAACTTGAAAGATTCATTAATACGATAAGCAGTAAATACAGTGTTATGGCTGGCAAACTACTATGTCTGAATTATTCAAGCTTAAATTTTATGTAACTTGAAATGCAAGATTCTGTACATCATTATAATCCATAATTTATTAAACGTTTTAACTGTAAGGCTCTATACATCAATACTATATAAAGTATAAAACATTTTAACTGTAAGGTTCTATACATCATTAATATATAAAATATAAAACATTTTAACTGTAATATTCTATACATCAATACGATATAAAAATTAAGCATTTTAACTGTAAGGTTCTATACATCAATAATATATAAAATATAAAGTGTTTTAACTGTAAGATTTTGTACATCATTACCATCTAAAGTTTATATAACTTTTAACTGTAAGTTTCTGTATATCATTTATCAATAGTTACTCTAATGTGATGAGAATTTTTGAAACATATCATTCGCTGTGCTTAGCGCATACCTCAGTAGTAAAAAGGTTAGTTTTATTAGAAAACTATTTCATGCACAGATTTCTGAGCAGCAATGTCAAAATAATAAGATAATAGGGGTAAATGAACTGATTCTTGGAGATATTTTCGTAGCCCCATCACGACACAGTTAAGTTATGCGGGAAAACAAATCGATTCTAGGCCGCGTGTTGTGTTGTTCGACAATCCAAAAACGTTCTACGAGTAAACAAGCTGACTATTGTAGGTGTTTGTGTAACTTCTTACCAACGCAATAAACACAGTAATGTTCCGCAGGTAAGTTGTTGTTGTTTGTAATTAAGCACAAAGCTACACAATGGGCTATCTGTGCTCTGCCCAACAGGAGTATCGAAACCCGGATTCTAGCGTTGTAAGTCCGCAGACATACCGCTGTGCCACTGGGGGGCTGCAGATAATTAAAGTAATTCTTATATCTGTTTGTACAGCTTCATAACAACACAACAATGTTTTACGATTAAACAAAATAATTTGTTGACGTGATTCCGCAATTACATGACAACATATTATGTCCTGCTAGTGAAGAATAATTATTGGGTGTGTGTGTTGTGCAGAAGTTTCAAACACAATATTGTATTGCAGGTAAACAGACTTATTGTTGGACCAAGTACACAGACTAATTGTTGGGCGTGTTTGCACAGCTTCTGAAGAACAAAATTTTGCAAATAAAAGAAATATTACAAGGTCTTATATTTGGCATGTATTAGCTCGTCTGATTCAAATTTTCGACAAATCATTACATATTTTCTGCTTTTGAAATTTTAACAAAAAACTTGTAAGTTTACCACCAAAAACGCTACTTTAATACTGACCCCTGTAGTTTAATTTTTCTACTTGTTTGCTTACTTTTAATGTACATGTTTACGACTACCACACGGAGAAACCTACTTCAAACTGTTTCCAGTTGCTTCTAGAAATCACAAGCGCTCTTGTTTTTGTTCACTCAATGCAACAACACAGTCAACATCCTTGCAATGTAATAGGTGTATGTACATTTGTGGTTATTTCTTGTTAAGAACTGAGAATAATGTGATGTAACTATCTTGCGTATAAACATGATTCAGTCAGAGAGGTCGCTAAGCAGTCGTGCAACGGATCCGTGCTTCGATTCTATTTGACAGCCCCCGAATCCCCAGTTAGTTTGTTTTGAATTTCGCGCAAAGCTACACGA
>NW_013666625.1:352415-354216 GCF_000517525.1 Limulus polyphemus | reverse complement strand
TAATTTAATTTTCGAGAAACTCTCTACACACCCATAAATATAACCAACGCAGCGCGTCCAAAAAGAGTATCTATTATTGGTTTGCTACAGTTGGTGTGCTATAAACTTCGGAAGTTATAACTGTAATTGTTATAACGCTTATTAATCGGGAAACTTAAGATATTTGACCAGTAACGTATATAAATTTCAAACATTACAAACCATTTAATTTCAGTGGATTCACATCGGACATTAGTACTTTTACGAAAACATTACCTAACGTCATCGTTGAAAGAAACTCGACCTGTAATAGGCGTGTGATCAGGGAGAATTACAGGGATAGCTAGCTCCCTGCTAAGTGAATTGTATCTACATCAACTCGAAATTAACTCGCTCATCGTGAACCTTCGATAAGATATTGTCTAGAAACTAGTCAACAGGATATTGATAGTGTACTTGAAATTAACTACGCATAATAATATATTCTGTATTTGACTAAGAACATAATACTTCCGTGGAACTTCAACGGTGGAAAACCTAGCGTGTGTGGCCAAGGACAAAGCTAGCTAGCTTACAGGCGAATCGTATTTACATCAACTCGTAATTAACTCGCTCATCATAAACTCTCGGTAAGATATCAAGGGAATTCCAAACTAGAAAGAAGATTTTACATTGTTTGTAAGTTTGTGAAACATTTATTTATAAATCTTTGTTTGTAATAACTATTAGTAATAATTGTTACTGTAAATTGTATTGTATATTAAAACGTACTTGTGTTAAAAACAAAAACGGTGTGTATCAATCTTGTTGGCAAATATCGCAAACTGACTATATAGCGGCTTTAATTTAACTACTAAATCCATAGTACAATTTAACTACTAAATTGAAATTATCAGTTAACTCTGCTTTGGACTATTCGAAATTCTAATACGCAACATTAATAAATTGGGGGCTGTCCGAGATCTGAATCAGAGACAAAATTCGATCTAAATTAAAATGTAAATCACAATTGAATTTATATTTATCAGTGCCAACAAAAATTGATCATGTCTGATTATCAAGATTTTCTTGTATCACCCTCTCTAGAACAACTAGAAAAATATAGCAAAAATGAATTGCTCGAAATTGCCAAAGTTTTAGAACTAGACGTTAAAAGGTGACTGAGAAAAAATGAACTAAAAAAATCGTATTATCGAAATACTAGTCGATGGTGATTTGTTGCTTGAGGAAGCATTAGGGGAATACTCTAGTGTACTCACTAGCTAATTGGGGTTGAGTGATAAAGATAAATTAGAGATCCAGCTAAAACTTAAACAAATCGAGCTAGAAGAAGCTCGTATCGAAGCTGAAAGAGAAAATAAACGCCTCGAGGCCGAACAAGCTCGTATCGAAACCGAGAAAGAGAAAGAACAAACTCGAATTGAAGCCGAGAAAGAGAAAAAACAAGCTCAAACTGAAGCCGAGAAAGAACAAGCTCGAATCCAAGCTGAGAAAGAGAAAGAACAAGCTTGTATTGAAGCTGAAATAGAAAATAAATGTCTCGAGGTTGAAAAAGTTCGCACTGAAGCCGTAAAAGAAATTAGGCTGAAAGAAATGGAAATTAGACTGAACATTGATCGACCAAGGCAAAATGACAATTTTGAACCATTTAATGAAAATGAAGTTGATAAATATTTCGAACATTTTGAAAAGGTTGCCCAAACCATGGAATGCCCCCCCTCCCCACAGAAAAATGGTCATTATTATTACAAAGTGATTTAACTGGTAAACCACAAGAAGCTTATGCTGCTCTCTCTCTAGAAGATTGTATGAATTATGATAA
>NW_013666625.1:349311-352004 GCF_000517525.1 Limulus polyphemus | reverse complement strand
CAAGGTTATCGCAAACAAGATAATCAAACTTATATAGAATTTGCCCATGAAAAAGAGGTTTATTTTGATCGATGGTGCAATTCTATGCATATTGGCAACAATTTCTACAAACTTAGACAATTATGCCTAATTGAGGAATTTAAACGTTTTGCACATGACGACCTCAAACTTACTTAGATGAAAAGAAAGTTGAAACACTACAGGAAGCAGCCAATCTTTCCGATGACTACACTTTAACACATAAAACCACTTTTCATAAAAAGAAATTCCTACCAAATCAACAAAAACTGTATCTGTTCAATCCACTAAAGTTTAGGATTCTTCTAAAAAATCCAGATACTCTAGTTCGAAATCTTCTGACAGTCAGGATAAAACTTCTTTAAAACAATCAAGGCCTGTCTGCCATTTTTGTAAAAGACCTGGTCATGTTATGTCCGATTGTTGGTGTTTGAAAAAGGAAAAGAACAGGAGGTAACACCCAGCATTTGTGTCCACATATGGACCAGATCACCTGATGTTGCTGATTTGGCCACTGATATAAAGGCTGATGTAATCAGGGAGGAATTTAGACCTTTTGTGTCTGTTGGTTCTGTGTCTTTGACAAATGACACTGGCAATCCCATACCCATACGTATTTTATGTGATACTGGGGCGACTCAATCATTGTTGTTAGAAGGTGTATTGCCTTTAGATTCGAGTTTTGCCACTGATGAGTCTGTTATTGCTCAGGGTATTGAAGGTGGCTTTGCTAATGGTCACTTTTCATAACATTTATCTAGCATCAGACCTAGTTTTGGGACCAGTTTTGGTTGGGGTAGACCTACTCTACCAATTAAGGGTGTACCATTGTTGTTGTTGGGAAACGATTTGGCTGGGGGAAACGTTGTTGCCGAACCTGAAATGGTTAGCGAGTCGATCACTGTTTCATCTCAGGATGATGTTGTAGTTGAGGAGAATCCTGATGTTCCCTTGTGTGCTGTGAC
Organism: Limulus polyphemus; assembly: GCF_000517525.1. Taxonomy (NCBI): domain Eukaryota; kingdom Metazoa; phylum Arthropoda; class Merostomata; order Xiphosura; family Limulidae; genus Limulus; species Limulus polyphemus. The sequence goes on along the minus strand of NW_013666625.1, from coordinate 351,021 downwards.
TCGAGCTCAGGCTTAGGAATAAATCCAAAAACAAATGATAGACATGGATTTAGAGGACGATATTATAGATTTGTCTCAGACATTTTTTTGAATCTGACGAGGATCTTATGGATAATTGTCCTACTGATTGTTTCCTCTGTGAGGAACAACGATGGACGTGAGGGATCTGATTCACCTAGTGAAGTTCTATTTACTAAAAGTAAACTGATCGCTGAGCAACAAAGGATCTGCAGATCTCTTCATTGTTTAAATATTCACTCCCAAAATATGAAGTGGAGAAAGTTTCAAATGGTTATTTTTTCATAAATGGTGACCACCAGATGTGCCAGCTTCACAGGACTGGGCTATTGTTTATCAAATCATTGTTCCCAAAGCATATCGTTCTGAAATATTGAAAGTTGCCCATGAAATCCCCATGGGAGGTGATTTAGGTGTCAACAAGACATGTGGCAAAATTATGAGACATTTCTTTTGGCCAAAAATTAGGCAAGACGTTTCTCAGTTTTGCAAAACTTGTCATACCTGTCAGTTAGTCGGAAAATCTTACCAGAAAATTTCTGTTGCTCCTTTGAAACCTATCCCAGCTTTTGAAGAACGTAAGTTCCGTCCTGAGGACATGGTCTCAGTATTGTCACCAAATGGGGTATCTAATCAAAAAAGAGAAAGAAAAAGACAGAAAGAAAGAAAGAGAGAAAAGAAAGAGACAGAAGGGAAAAATCAAAGAGAGAAAGAAAAAGAGAGAACGAAAGAAAGAAAGAAAAAAGAGAGAACGAAAGAAAGAAAAAAGGAAACACGCACACAAAAACATAAGGCTGTTAAATTGCAGTTTATCACTATGAGAATATGGTTTGGCGATAATTCATGTCATAAGTGTTGATAACATTTGTACTTATGCACTTTTATGTACTATGAAATTTTATTATCATAAGGTGATTTGTATTGGTTGTGTTTATATACTGTAATTATTATTGAAATTGTATAATTATTTGAATAATATATATAATGTATTCTTGCCAATGTATATATATATATATAATATCTTAGTTAAAAATTGTCCAAAGCTAATTTTTAATTCTCTAAGGAGAGAGTTGTATTGAATTTGTTATTATATATTTATTTTAATATCGACGTTGTTTAGATTAAGTTTATATTTAAAACATGCATAGCTTGTAGTGTTAGATATGTATTGCGAAACTCTCGCCTATTCTCCAAAGTTGTAGAAGATTCTCGATAGTAGGAATCAACAATATATACTTAAACACTTAAATAATATTGTTACGTAAGACTGAATTTTCTAGAAAACCTTCCCACGCCTATAAATACAACCAACGCGACGCGCCAAGAGAGTATCTATTATTAGTTCACTATAATCAGTGTGCTATAAACTTCGAAAGCTATAACTGTGATTTTTATAACGCTTATCAATCGGAAAACTTAAGATATTTGACCAGGAATATTTATAAATTTCGAACATTACAAATCGTCTAACATCATTGGATTCTCTTCGGACATTAATATTTTTACGAAAACATTACCTAATTTCAACCGTGGAAAACCTAGTGTGTGTGTGGCCAAGGACAAAGCTAGCTAGCTTCCCAGCGGATCGTATTTACATCGACTTGAAATTAACTCGCTCATAATTGTATTGTTGTGTGTATATTAAACGACTATTTATAGTTAAAACGAAGACAGTGTGTATCTAACCTTGTT
>NW_013666625.1:344065-348846 GCF_000517525.1 Limulus polyphemus | reverse complement strand
ATTCGAAATTATAGTACGTAACAGCGTGCATATATACATAACCCTTACCTGTACTCTAAGTTGTATTTAAATCTCTGGGAACATAGATATCGGGTGAATGACCTACATCTACATTCGCTACATAAAAATAACATTCAAGTACGAAAACTAACGAACTTCGGGTTTCGTCATACCCTAGAATTTCTTAATAGGCACAAAATAAATTACCGTGGAAACAGAACGTAAACAAAGTTTCCCGAATTGACAGCTTTAATATATATATATATAAAATGAAAAAACTGTAGTAAAATTTGAACACTACTGTTACAACCTCATTGCAAAATCAATACAAAAAAGACAATATTGGTTAACATGTAAAATGCGCATTACATATGTCAATGACAATTCTTATCACAAACATTGTTGATAGCATTAGGGAACAAAGCTATTCACAACTGAAGAATAAATACTACACAATATTATGAATACAACATCAGTTGCCCCCCAGTGGCACAGCGGAATGTCTGCGGACTTACAACGCTAGAAACTGGGTTTCGATACCCGTGGTGGGCAGAGCACAAATAGCCCATAATTACAAACAAACAAACTGTTAATAAAGATTACCAACGAATAGTATCTGGTATTTTTCAATTATTTATTATTAACACGTCAATAAGCGAAACCCCTCAGTGGCACAACGGTTAGTCTGAAGGATTATAATTAGGAATGCGTGGGTACCAGGCCAGATATTCGGCCCCGGCCGGGTACTGGGCTACGCGATAATACTCGGCTCTGGCCGAGTGTCGAAGTTGGTCATCTAAGCCCTGATCTTTTTGGTAACTAACGCAGTACTGAAAGTTACCGTCAATAATTCGTTTAGTTTAAAATTTAAAAAAAACGTGTTCCGAGAACAATAGAGGTTGGAGTTTGAAAAGTTGGGGCTAGGCATTGAAAGTTGAACGTAAAACTTGGATGTTTTATTGGTGGTTATTCGGTTAAATGTAATAAATGTTAATTTTGTTTTGTTTCTAATTTTTGTGTATGTTTTGGGGGGGGGAGGCAAGGGGAGAACTCGGTCCCGGTTGACACCCGGCCCCGGTCGAAGCTTAGTGACCAGGTACCCGGACCCGGTGTTCGGCCAAATTTTATTACCCGTGCATCCCTAATTATAATGCTAAAAACCGGGTTTCGATACCCGTGGTGAGCACAGCACAGATAGCTTATTGTGTGGCTTTGTGTTGTTTAACTACAAACAAATAAACAAATTAATTAAACAACGTGCAACTACTGCATGATCAAAGATAGACTTGTTTACGTCAGAGAATCCGAAAACACTTGTTAACTTAACACAATTAACAAATAACTCTTTCAATCTGGCTCCTCTTTGGTTAGTCCAAGTTTATTCCTCCTTATTTGGAAAATGATATTGAAAGATACATAAAAAACTGGTTCAACAAATCATTTAATCTATCAACTATTTGATATCTATATTATCCTGATTATGCTTTACTTATACGCACGTTTCGTTAGTAACGATCCTGTCACATACTTCGTTTACATTTCTACAGTATTAAAGTTATCCACTAGTTCAGCGATATATCTTAAACGTAATTGGAAATTCAGTTTTTTATAAACATTAAATTATAAGGAATTCCTTTCTTGTTATAATATTACAAGTTTATTGAAGTGGATAAAGTTATTATCACCACTAAGAAGTGCTCAAGGATAAGATTCTGTGTTTTTGTGCACAAAGATGTAGGTAAATAGGGGTTGTTTTTAGGGATTTAAGATAAATATAGTTTTCAGTGGAGTAGTGGATACTAGACAGCGTGAATACACATTTCAACTTTTATGCGAGAGCATCTCCTGCTATATAACAGTGCTTTAATGGCAGTAAACTTTTGTTGTATTTGAACACCTGAGAAGTAATAAGGTTTCCCTGTAAAAACATATATATCCATCAAGTTTCACAAGTGTTTCAGTATTAGGGTTTAAATGTTGGATAATTACCAATAATTAATTATTTAAGAGTTCTTAACTCTACATTGCACTGCATTTTCCACATGAACAGGTCAGAAAATTATGAGATAAAATTTATAGCTCTTAGATCTAACTTAACACATAAACTAATCAGGAAATTATGTAGTGGAGCTCTGTTAATTTTTATGGATTTTAGAACTCTTAGATCTAATTTGTATTGTAACACATGACCAGATCGGGACATTATGTAGTGGAGCTCTGTTAATCTTTGGAGTTTATAGAGCTCTTAGCTTTAACATAATTGCATTTATCACATAAACATTCAGGAAATTATGTAGTGGAGCTCTGTTAATTTTTATGGATTTTAGAGCTCTTAGATCTAATTTGTATTGTAACACATGAACAGATCGGGACATTATGTAGTGGAGCTCTGTTAATCTTTGGAGTTTATAGAGCTCTTAGCTTTAACATTATTGCATTTATCACATAAACATTCAGGAAATTATACAGGGGGCTCTGTTAAGGTTTGTAAAAAAAAAAAAAAAGAGTCCAATACAAATTCACACATTAAGTTAGGTTGCTTTTGTGAAATATGACTTTTTAAAAATTAGAAAAATCATAGTTTGGGCGGGTAAAAAAGTTATAAATTATTGGAATACTTTAAAAAAAAACTTATGACAACTTAATCTTTTGTTCATTTCGTTCTAACATTAATTTCATGATTCAAGTGATTGAGAAAAGGTACAAACTTGTGTCTAAGCTTAGATCCAGATAGAGAGTTATGTATGAACGCGCAAGCATACATCATTGAGTTAAGCTAATATCCCAAAAATTCGATTTATCATTCCTTTTAGCACACTCTAGTAACGTCAATCACGTGATTTCCTTCGATTCAAAGTAACTTAAGGTATAAACCAGAAAAAATAGGACGAACATTGGACGATTAGAGTTATTTTCTGTTATTTTAAACTAATTGTGCATTGAATAACTGTGTTTTGTAAGAATGACCTTCTGTAATCTATTAACTACAAATACATTGGTTTGGAACGTTTCGTAGTTAAAAGTGTAATATATATATATAATAAGATAAAGTAAACGGGTTATTTAGTAAAATCTACTTAATGCTATTATATATGTATATATAAATTGTAATATATGTCATATGTGTATATATATGTTTATATACATGCTGGAATATTTTGATTAACTTTAAAATTTTGTTTTTAGTATTTCGTTCTTGCTCGTCACGGCGGCAACAGCAGTTGTTTTTGTACTATGCAAGTTTGATCTCAAGTTCTTTTATAAGGCTGTCTTCCATTTGTGAAGCTGCCACAGTAAAATATAGGCAGGTGTGATTTCTGTGTGTTTCTAGGAGGGTACTGAGTAATATAAGTAATTTTTTATGTTCATTTCCAAGAGCCATTAAGAACCTCAAAGTGATGATTCAAATAATAATTGTGTGTCTTCAAACAAAGTAAAGAAATGTGTTCCAGAAATTCATATCTGTGGAAAATCTATAGTTTTAAAATAATTGGGGCATACATCAGTGGGGCATTTGTTTTTAAAATTCATAGGAAAAATATTGTTTAAAATACCTAAAATTGAGTTTTAGTTCATGAAAATGCGACTAGCAAACTGTGCAAACCAAAGTCTCTAACTTTACTAAGTTGTATGGAGATTTTTTAGATGGTTTACACGCCGTGCTTAACTTACTTTGGTGCATAAGTTTTCATGTACAGTAAAGATCGTATTTTTAATTGATAAAATTTCTAAGCGATAAGCGTATTCGTTTCATGACTTTTTAAATCTAACTTACTACTTTATGTTAGAATTATTTTTCCCTGTTAATATTCCTGTAATATAGTACCAAATATGTTCTCATGACGCTACAGTGTTCGTTAAGTCTTTCTTCCTGGTTCGTAACGCGTAACGGCTACAGAACTAGAACCCAATGTGGACTTCGCCTTCACAGTAAATCAATACCAGCTATACGAAGGACACATAATTACTACTATAGATCACCAAATTTATGATTGTGTTAGCAGTGATAACTATCTATACCATTTGATCCTCATACGTGGTTGACATGGTAACGTACCTACTGCAATCATTTAGAACGTTACCTTTCAAAGGCTTGATATTTTTGCGCAATTTATAACAGGACTTTTATACGTATTTCTGATCCAGACTTTCTCATTTTGTAACTATATGAAAACAGATTCGTTTCACAATCACGAACTACTTTAGCTTTACATGTAATACTTTGATCTCGTTTTTCTTCTTTGCAAGTTTGATCTCGAGTTATTTTATAAGGCTGTCTTCCATTTGTGAAGCTGCCACAATAAAATGTAGCCAGGTGTGTTTCTAGGTCCTTAGAAGAACTTTATTTTTTACCTTCCGACTGCCTTTGTCCCGTGTTTACTGTCTGTTTTGTGATACAATTCATCAAATTAAAGCTATGATCAAGACACACAGTAGTGGTGTGTTATTAACAGGAGTGATAGTTTAGCGATGTTCCACCTTCTGTATCTCGGACTGTGCTAATCCAAACTATTGCATATTTTCAGTGGATGTGTTCTACTGGACCCTTACTTCACATACCAAATTTCAAGGTAATTTATTAAGAAATACACGAGATATAACATCTTCAATTTTGATTGAGTTTCTTCCTATTTTTTTTCTTCGCACCAAACGTACGGAAACTTTATTTGATAGAAAACACACTTAACTTGGAGTTTTTTCAAAGCTGCTCCACTGATAGATCTACAAATAGGAGTCTCATCTGGGTATATATATATATATATATATATATATATATATAT
>NW_013666625.1:342773-343792 GCF_000517525.1 Limulus polyphemus | reverse complement strand
GGTTGGTTCTGTAAAGTAAATTTATGTTCCGAATAATAGGGTTGCGATCCTAAAGCTAATGTTGATTGTATCGAGTGTCACTTTCATATTTGGTGTGGTTTGTTGGTGTATATTGACAAAAAGTCATTATATCTAATCAAAAACACCTTAGGTGTGAAAAAAGGTGCGGCCAAAAAAGAATTCAGTGTGCGACTTAAAGGTAATGAAATCACAAATGGCGACCAAACTGGTAGCTCCACTTATAGAATTGATAAGAATTTTACAGGAAATATTCGTTCACTAGTTGGCCAAAACCTTGTTTTTTGTTCAACATTGGGCATGATGGTGGGTAAAATAAAACAATAGTTTTAATAAAAGACATTATAATGAATTAGATAAGAAATAATGGTTCTAATTGAGAAAGCAGCAGTGGGATAGACAATGGTTTTTTTTACCTTCTTCGATAGGTCTAAAATTTGAGATAAAAATCACGTAAGCAATAATGTTTTTTTTCCACATTTCTCTAAATTTATCTGTTTCGGACTCAGAATTACAGGGGTGTAAAAATAACATTTCAGTAACTTTGAGGTTTCTCAATTACAGCTTGTGTATATTAACTTGAGAAAGGTTATGATCTAATAGGTAAGCAAGTGAAAACGTTTAACAAATGGGAGCTCTTTTTTTGTTTGTTAGTTTATGGCTTTGTTTTAATTGAAATGTTTCTATATGTATGTTTTAGTTAAATATAATAATTGTTACGTTAATGATTTTTTATTTTGTACGAGAAAGATCAACTGATGGATCATTAAACCTCGTATTAGTATAACACTCTACACCTAATACCTATTGACATTTCTGTTCTTATCTTAACATAAGCCCGATATTAATAATATAAGTAGATACCAGCCATTTAAAAGTTTGTTTGTTTTTAGTTATGCACAAAGCTACACAAGGGCTATCTGTGATCTGCCCACCACGGGTATCGAAACCCGATTTCTAGCGTTGTGAGTCCGTAGACATACCGCTGTGCCACTTGGGGG
>NW_013666625.1:332535-342458 GCF_000517525.1 Limulus polyphemus | reverse complement strand
GTTATGCACAAAGCTACACAAGGGCTATCTGTGATCTGCCCACCACGGGTATCGAAACCCGATTTCTAGCGTTGTGAGTCCGTAGACATACCGCTGTGCCACTTGGGGGCCCATTTAAAAGTTTAGAGCTATTTAGTTTTCAATTAACTTTAAATTGGTGCCATCAATCCGATATAGACCAGAACTAAGCAGCATTTCAAATAAATTATGGTAATATTGCATAGTACATTGTACATGAAATACACCAGAATTTGAAAGAATTGGCACAAACTTTAAGAACTCTTAGATTTCTATCTTTTACAACAGAAAATCATTCGACTAAGATTATTAACTCAAAATGGTTATATAGCTCTTACTAAGTACTGAAGTACATGTATAAATTATTAACTCACTCAAAATGGTTATATAGTTCTTACTAAGTACTGAAGTACATATATAAACTAATCTAAGTCAGGCATTAAATATCCAATTTTAAATTAATTTCCTATTTTATTTTATGAAAGCAATTCATGTCCCATTAATAGCATAGAAGCGTGTATTACAAAGAAAAAGTTAATTTGGGGTGTTGTCAGGGGTAGGTGAACATCCACCCCAATGTTCTAAAAAAAAAAGTCGTTTACAACTCAGCAAGTTATTGCTTTTTGTTTTCTTAAGTTTTGAATATTGTCGTTTTACAAGCTTCATTTAGGTTAGGGTAAATTACTTAAATTCTCCGCGTAGAAGAAAAGGTCAGCATGCTTTTGGGACTCCCCCTCACTCTGTATTGCTGACTACGCCCCTAATATATTGAAGAGGCGTTTTTGGTTAGGCAGAATCCAGTAATTTTTATTTTGAATAATCATTATCACTTAACGGGCATGTATTTAATATAACTTTGGAATATCTGGTTTCTACTGTTTTATGTATAGAAACTTGATTGTTGTTGACGTAATAATGGTTGAAGTTTCCATGCAGTAGTCTTATCCTAAAGGTCGTCTGCCAATATCACTAAAGCAACTGTTATTAATGTTCCAGTTTTTTACAGACGTCCGAAAACAGGATAAACGTATCTCTGTATTCTAAACACTATAGCTTTCACACTGTCTCAAAAAACAACAACAACATTTCACTCACTTGTTCCTGTACAAGTGAGAAAACAAACGGTTTATTATATATATAAAGCTTTCGGACTCTAACTGGATATAGCTTCTATTATATCTTCTCGATTGCAATACATGTTTATTTCATATCTCTTGCTTACAAAACATGATGACCTGATATATTCTCGGTTACAAAACATATTTGCTTGATATATTCTTGTTTACAAAACGTATTTATTCGATATCTTTGTGAAATGTGGGCATATTGTGTTTTTACATCATCTGCATTTACATAGGAAGTTTTAACATTTTTCATTTGGTCTGGTTATACAGAGTTTTAGGATGAACACGTGGCCCATAAAATGATTAAAACCGTCTCATTCTAGTTGCCTTTGTGTCTTTGGTGTTCTTGATAGCAGATGGTATCTATTCTGCCCGTAGGGATGTTGCATCAACTTTGTTAATTAGTTTTAAGTAAGGGTTAACGACTGCAACGTTCTTCGCTGGCCGAGTGCATGATGCATTTATATTCCAGCCAACGAAACTTTGAGAGATTGATTAGTCATGTGGTTATGCTATTGCAAAGAAAGTGACAAATGTTTCCTGTATTATCATGGAGCCTCAGCACTTTTAGAGTTCTATTTGGCTGTCATCGTGACTGGTTCTGCAAAGATTCATCTCGAGAGAGGAAAAGCTATTTACAGATCCAGTAGGGGCAATTGTCTAAGTGTCTACGTGGGTGTGCATATGGTTTTTGTTGTTGTGCCATTAATAAGCATTGTTTCCACTTTCCACCACATGTGTCTAGTCTCCTTATTTTTCACACAGCTCAAAACTCAATTAGTTTTCAAATTCACATTACTTTACACATTTCTTGTTCGATCCTCCCGTTATTAACTGGTCCTATCTAATACTTGCGCAGAAATCAGCTCCCATCTTCTCAGTTATAAGACATGCTTACTTGATTTGTTCTTCGTTACAAGACATGTTTACTTGATTTATTCTTGGTTTCAAGACATGTTTACTTGATTTATTTTTGGTTACAAGACATGTTTACCAGATATATTTTCGGAATATGATTACATGACATATTATCTGTTACTTGACATGACATGTTTACTGAGATGCAAAGTATGTTCGTTTGTTATATTTTAATAAATAAGGTATGTGTACTTGATATCCTATTAGGACACGACATACGTTGTGTGCTATTTTTCAAGATTGTAACATATGTTTGTTTCTTGTGTTTCCAGAATACGACATATGTTTATTTATTATTTTTCCACTATGTGATATATGGCTATATGTTGTTTTCAACCCGGGATATCACAAATACTTATCTGACACACACACTCCTTCCCAGAATGCACCTTTTTCAACCCGGGATATCATAAATACTTATCTGACACACACACACTCCTTCCCAGAATGCACCTTTTTCAACCCAGGATATCACAAATACTTATCTGACACACACTCCTTCCCAGAATGCAACTTATGTTAATCTATATTATTTATTACTGATTGAACATGGGAACTGTTTGTTAGCTATTACTGTCTATTAAGTTTTAGTTTTGTTAACTATTTCTATTGCCCCTTACAACTTTTGAATAATAATAGAGATAAATGCTGTTTGCTACCTGTTGTGTGTGTTTGTTTCGGTTAACTTTGCTTGTTAATCGTTACAAGTGATTTTTGAGTGCATAATTTACGCTCTATTAATAATCATCCTTCGTATATATATTTTTTTCTCTGAAATAAAATTAGAACAGAAACTCATACAGCTAGATGGTAGGAAAAGTTCTGTGATCTCGACAAGTGAAGTTGTCATGGAGACCACAAGTCAGGAGCGTCATGACAGAAAGTCTAATAAATCTTCCGGTCTTTCAGCTTTGATGGCTGCCTGTCAACAGGATGATGAGGCTGCAGTTAGAATAATTATACAGGAAAAGGTGTGTTAGATGCTTCTTATGTTATAAGTTTCAATGTATGTTCTCTTTGTACACGCCTGTAACTAAATTGTATTATTTCTGAACTTTTCTTTTTAATTTCAAACCGGAGATGGAAGGATTTTATTCCAACGATTTACTAGGACTATCATCAGATTTCGTACACTCTTCTGATAATATCAGTTCATTCTTCATAGAATAATAAGTCAATCTGTTATTATTTTTTCATCAAAAATAAACGTCAACACTCATAAGTAGTTGGAAACAGTTTACAAAAAACATCAATTAACGATTGAAAAACTTTTAGAAAGTATGATGCATTACAGTTATTAGGTATCAAGTGTGTTCAACCTGAATGAATTAAACGGCCAGGTCAGAGACTTACAAGGCTCGGGCTGTTCCAAATTCAAAACTGCTGACCAAATGGATGGTTACCTGTCAACAGCACCTGCCACCTACACGGCTTTTCAAAAAATGAATAGCAGGATTGTGTGTGTGTGTGTGTGTGTTATAAAATGTCTAGAGCTGAAAATGTGAAGCATGTTCTGCTACACATCGCGGACTCTAACCTTGGATCTCCGTCCGCAATGCCTCCCAATGGCACAACGGTATGTCTGCGGACTTACAACGCTAGAAAGCGGGTTTCGATACCCGTGGTGGGCAGAGCACAGATAGCCAACTGTGTAGCTTTGTGCTTAACTTTAAACAAACAAATCGTTCGCAGCTCAGCACGCTAATCGCTTGGTCACACCCGGCCGTTCAATTATCGGTGTTATGTATTGGTTTATGAAGAATTGCCCCCCAGTGGCACAGCGGTATGTCTGCGGACTTACAACGCTAAAAACCGGGTTTCGATACCCGTGGTGGGCAGAGCACAGATAGCCCATTGTGTAGCTTTGTGCTTAACAAGAAACAAACAAGAAACAATTATGAAGAATTATTTTATAGAAAGGTAGAAGAGTTATTTTATTGAGTCAAACTTTAAGTAATATGAAGAATTATTGTTCTTAAAATTTTAATATAGGCTATTTTCTCTCCGACTGAATACTAAATTTGTATTAAAATGAAATTTTATGAAAATGTTTATTGAAAAAAAAATGAGTTCAAGAAAGCGCTACCAGCTAGAAAACTAAAGCTGACCAGACATGTTTTAGTATGCTCCTCTTCTAACGTTTTGAATGACGATTAATCCTCAACTCTTATTTTGGTAGCGACATTTGGTGACTACTCGAGATAAAAGTGGGAAAACAGCTCTTCATTACTGTACAGGAAACAAAGACATAACCTGTGCTGACTTCGTATTAAAGACAGAACCAAGCCTGATAAATAAACAAGACGAAGAAGGCTACACAGCTCTTCACCTAGCGGTGATAAGTGGAAATATATTAATGACAAAGTATCTCATTGACAAAGGTGCTGATGTTAATAGTGTAGACAACGAACTGCACTCTTGTGTCCATTGGGCAACGGGTATGTTTATGCTATAATTTGTAATTTAGTGTCTGCAAATAAAAATATGTAAATAAAAACTTCATGAAAGATTATTTTTAAGAAGTTTCATTTATATTTTGCTACTTCGTTAAACCATCAAATGTCCTCCACTCCAACACTGAGATGTGGGAGCGATATATTTTTTCATACACGTTAGATTTTAAAATCACATTCATGGTAAATTAAATACTTATTTTTATTTTTATCTTTATAAGTTTCACTATTTCATCAACTTCTAATATTTAACTTTTATGCTCTTATACCAAATATTTTCAAACTTCTTAACTCAGTAGTTCATCGTCTGTTTGATCTTCATTTCTTTAATCTGTAATGTTCTAAAAATAGAGTTAAAAGTAGCTATTTTTTTATTTTTCATTTGTCATATGAAGTGTTTCCCATTCTTCCAGTTATCTGTTTTCTCCCTTTTAAATCAGTGTGTGGTGAGCTCGATTGTTCAGACATCTTAATAAATGCTGGTGGTAACCCTAATACACCCGACGTCCACGGGGCTTATCCGATCCACTACGCTTCTCAGATGTGTGGGCCTGACAGTGACATGGGTAATAATGTGACGCTAGGCCTTTCTGTCCTGCACAAGCTTTTGGACAGAGGTGTGGCCGTTGATGTGCAAGACAAAGATGGCCGTCAACCGTTACTGTGGGCAGCGAGTGCAGGTAAAGAAAAAGAAACAACAAGAAAAGAAAAATAAGTTTTTCTTCTGATATAATATTTATTACATAACACAATGGAATAATACTACCAATCTAGTCTTTTATGTTAACTTTATTGTTAACTTTGTAGTTCGAATTAACATGAAAAATATAGTTCATGGAAGAAGATAGCATTGCCTTCTCATTAGTACTTAATAAGTTGTAATTAATACAAGAATTTAATTGTATTTTGAAATATAAATAACCATCACGCTCAATGATGGCTCAGCGCTGTGAGAACTTTTAACGCTAAAAATCAGGTTTCGTTACAAAAACAAACAAACAATGAACCTGCGATATCATTAGAATAGCATTAAACATTCATGTTTTACTGGAACCATGGTAACCATTGCAACTTTATAAAACATTATATTCAATTTTATTTTATCTGGTTGATTGCATCCAAAACGCCATTGGGAGAACTTTTGTTTCAAACGTTCGCGCGAACCTTCACTCGGGCTCTTTGCCGTCCCTAATTCTGAAATGGTTTGGTTTATTTTCTTTCGAATTTTGCTTAAAGCTACACGAGGGCTATCTGCACCAGCCGTCCCTAATTTACCAGTGAAAGATTAGAGGGAAGGCAGCTAGTCATCACCACCCACCGCCAACTCTTGGGCTACTCTTTTACCAACGAATAGTGGAATCGACCGAAACATTATAACGCCCCCACGGCTGAAAAGGCGAGCATGTTTTTTTTTAGACGGGCATTCGTACCCGCGACCCTCAGATTGCGAGTCAAACGCCCTAGCCACTTGGCCATGCCGGGTCAATTTTGAACTGATAGACTAGAGGAAAGGCAGTTAGTCAATAGATCTGCAGTCGACTCTTGGGCTACTCTTGTCTGGCGGAATAGTTGGATATGACTTTGACTCTTTCGTCGTATCCACGGAGCCAAAAGTATAGAGCATATTTTACCAGCAACGGATCCACAGACCTGGCACACTAACCACTTGGCCACGCTCGACCCAAGGAAAGTACTTGAATATATTATCTACCTAAAAAGTTTAGTTCACTCAAAACATCGTTGGGAAACATTATTTTAAGGAATTAAGTAAGAAGTAAAACAACATAAGTTAATTTTGAGTTCTGATTTATGTAGCAAGCTTACATTTAATCAGGATTAATTAATAATCGTATTAGGTTTTTATTTACCTCGTATATTGTATTCAAAATATCATTATGAAAATATCCAATCTTGATTTTAAATTTGGAAATATTTGCTACCATTACACTCAAAACGAGCCACACCAATACACCTGCTGGAATTACTCTATTATAGAACTAAATAAACAACATTTGTTTCTCTGTTTTAACGCAAAGCTGCACAATTGGCTATCTAAACTCTATTCACCACGGGGAATCGAACCCTGAACTTTAGCGTTATAACTTCTTATACTAAATAAATAAAAATCTAAAATTTTGATTATAAAATAAAAATTCACTGACATTGTACTTTTTCTGTTGGAGTTGTATATAAAGTGCTGACCTTGTAACGCCCTACTTCTAGCCAGTTTTAAGAGTCACTATTATAAAACCTCAATTACAATTACCTTGGTTTCTTATAAATGTATACTTTTGTTGGTTTACTAGGAAACCCTATACATACTACAGAATCAAGTTAAATTGCATGCTTGCGCCGCCCATCGATTTAACGCAACTGCATGTTATGAGCTTCTTATAAACTGTGGCTTTAATAATTTAAGTACAAGAAAGTTTCTCATAATAATTTTACATTCTGTGCACGCTGTGGTTTGAGTGTATGTTTTAGTTATGCTGACGTTTTAATAAGAATTGAGCGTTTCGCTGCTCTCTCAGTAGTTACCTTTTAGTAAAGGCCATAAGTTCAGTAGTTGCGCTAGTTTGTTTGTTTGTTTTGAACTTCGCGCAAAGTTACACGAGGGCTATCTGTGCTAGCCGTACCTAATTTAGCAGTGTAAGACTAGAGGGAAGGCAGCTAGTCATCACCACTCACCGCCAACTTTTGGGCTACTCTTTGAGCATTTTGCATGTGCTACCCTCCCTGGAAGATAATATCCTCATATATTATTCATATTTAATCATTTTATGATAGGCTGACATTTGGTTATTGTTTTCTTTGAATTATGCGACATTGTTACCTGCTGGCGTTGGACAGAGGTCTTCTGATCGAAATACTGACAGTTAGGACTGATCAAATGTTGAAAACCAGAAATACTTATGGAAAATGGCAGCCATTTTTTGGTATACCCAGACTTGTGGTAGAAAGGTCGAGGACATTTTGTACTCAACTTAAAAGTCAGTCTGGTAAAAATCGTGGAAGATCAACTATAATACATATTGACTACTATCTGCAAAACAGTGATATTATAATTCGCCAATCCACTGTTCATAGACTCAATATAGATTTTTAGGGCAGAATATTAAGTAATTTTCTGATCCAACTGGTGTAGTACACACTTCATGGGTTTGTCATAAGGTCGAGAAGTCGTGTTACACACCGGCATTTGGCGATATAGCTTGTTTGGAATTTTACAAAAATCACAGAATTAACAGCATTTATGAGTCAGATTAGATTTTATCTTCATTACAATATCTCTGAATACAAAAGTCTCGATAGCAGCTTGAGACCTCATTGTTCTTCCAAAAGGCAGATGTATTGGTTAATTATATATCGATGTGCTATTATAACTACATATAACTCTTATGCACTAGTGCAGATGGCAAAATTTTCCATTGAATACTGCTCGGATAGCTTACTGTCATATCTCAAAACAAAACATAGAAGCTACTGACTAACCATCGGGACGGCAGTCTTGATCAAATATTCTTAGAAATAGTGCTTGAATTATAAGTACTTAATAAGTATAATTCTATATATATTTCCTGGCTTTAATTTCTTCATTGGCCAGTCACTCAATTTTTAGATCAAAATTAAGATCTAACGATATCTTTACATAAAGCAACCATTAAAAGCAAACCAAAAACCAACTTCACTAATTACTGGTGTAGATAATATTCGACACAGGATCATTGCGACCGTGGCTGTATACATGTGTCTTCATTAAGGTTAAGTCAGTCAGTGAAATCTTATTCTCGAAACGCTTCCCCCATGTACATTGTGTAGTTAACAAGGAGAGATTAAATTGTGTATTATAATAATTGGAGCGCGATGTTCTCATCCGTTTCCCCTCAATTCGAGCATTCCTTAGAACACCTTTGGAAATATCCGTATTCCATATACATAGAACATTAACCCATCATACAATGTCAGAAAACCGTTATGTTCTAACTGAGAAAAGAGACAAGGTCCCACATAACGAATGGACACAGGGAAGAATTAACTCTCGCTTCTGGGTGTATTTTTTCAGCCAATTACAGCTCTTTTAAGATAAATTGATTCAGCCAGACTCTAACTCTGGCCACTTTTAGTTTGAGATTACGGACAGCAACTAATATGTATTTTCAATCCAACCAATTCCTGAACCATGTTCATTAAAGTTCTGTTCTTCTTTTCTCTACTCTTGCTCCCAGGAGCGGAAGAAAAGTGTCACTGGCAAGATTATGCTCTTATCTGTTAGTTTTTTGTTGTTGTTTTTAAAAAAAAGAGACAGGGCTTAGTAAAAATGAATTATTCCTCAGGAAGCAGTGACGCCATTGTTGCCTTGGTGAATGCTGATGCTTCCGTGATGGCTGAAGACAAGGACGGCTTGACAGGTAAGAAACAGAAATATGATTATAATTTATTTAAGGAGACAGTGAAATAAACTAAATACAGTTTAATTTATGAATAAGAACTTTTGAATAAAAGTAAAGGAGAGTGTATATTAATTTATCAACCACACCAAATCTGCTATGTACGGTGGCAAGAAGGTTTTTCGTCCAGTACCAAGGACCTCCAGGCCGGATGGAAGACAACAGTCGTAATAGTGGTTGAGACGTTATTTATATGAGCAAACTGCTTGATAACAATTTTTATGGTGCGAACTCACCTATTTTATCTGTTTCGTATCATAAAATAATCAGAGTAAGTATTTTTTAACACTATATTACTTATTTATTTTAATGACATTTGTTATTAATTAGTACTTTCTCTTCATTCAAAAGAGCTGATCCTGGATAGATGTATATTGTATGATAGATGATATAAACGTTGTTTGAAACTGTAGATTTCAGCTGTCAGGTTATTGGTTTTTGTTACTTAATGTGAGTGTTTTTTATTTTCATATTACGATTCACCCAAATTATTAGGGGTAAGGGTAAAAAAATTCAATACTTTTTTCAGGATAAAACATTCTATAAAGATGTATATGAACGTGTACGTACATAAATTACACCAACCGTTTCCCATACCTAGACATTCTAAATTTTTACTGATACCATTTTTCACAGATTTACTTGACTGATGAAATCTGAAATTGTTCTCGATGTAGGAACATACGTTTTCTTATTACAAATCATAATATAGAAACATGAATGAAACCAGGGTGCTAAGTAATGAAAAGTCGTAAAGTTGTATGTATATACAGAACTGTATATTAAAGACTTGGGGGACTCGAGGCAAATTTTACAGCGAGCCCTCGGAACTAAATATCTTAAATAAATCAAATACAGTTCAATACTATTAATTGACTACAGTAAAAGGACATGTGAAATGTCGAAACTATTAAGTCGTCAAGAAATTAATGTCGCGTTTTGGAACACTTTCATTAACCCCC
>NW_013666625.1:319687-331589 GCF_000517525.1 Limulus polyphemus | reverse complement strand
TGTTAAACGAGGACATCGACATACTTCTTGCTTCAAAGCCAAGTGATTTTTTTAATCAGGGCATTAACAACCTGATTGTAAGATGGAAAAGCATCATCGATAAGAATGGATACTATTTCATTTAATAAATGTTTTGTTTTGATATATAAGTTGTTCGGGTTTTTCATCTAAAAAGAACGACATTAATTTCTTGACGACCTAATAGTTTCCATTTCAATTTGGTATTGTTCCGGTAGTGTGGACTTAAACTTTATTGTAAGCTAATTCTAATATTTATTATAAGTTTTATAATAAGTATAAAATAATGACCACCTTTTTTCTTTGTTAAATGGCCGAATAAATATTTCTAAAACGACAAGCATAGAATAAAATGTTACTGAAAAATTACAAAATAATAGGTTCATATGAAACGACTAAATTCACGGTTGTCATAGTGACGCAGTTGCTAACGTATATTTTGCAATGAGACACCCAATTCTTTATCAATTTTCTATTTTCTCTTGCCCCGCAGTGTTTCAGTGATACGTCTGAAGAGTTGTAATGCTAAAAATTGGATTTAGATACCAGTGGTGGGCAAGCACAAATATGCCATTGTGTAGCTTTGTGTATTTTTTCTCTTAGTTGCAGGGCCTTGTCCATCCGGGAAGCCTATGCAAATTGCACCCTTTTGACCCCCCTACACAAATATGCCTCTGTGAAATATACATTATATTAGGAAATAAAATAAACAGAGTATTCTTCTTTTGTTGCATTGTTTTGTTGTTATGCGGAAAAGGAAGCTTAACGGGGAATAATTATTTTAAGTTTGTTTGTTTGTTTTGAATTTCGCGCAAAGCTACACGAGGGCTATCTGCGCTACCCGTCCCTAATTTAGCACTGTAAGACTAGAGGGAAGGCAGCTAGTCATCATCACCCACCGCCAACTCTTGGGCTACTCTTTTACCAATGAATAGTGGGATTGACCGTCACATTATAACGCCCCCACGGCTGAAAGGGCGAGCATGTTTGGTGGGACTGGGATTCGAACCCGCGACCCTCAGATTGCGAGTCGAGCGCCCTAACCACCTGGCCATGCCGGGCATTATTTTAAGTAATTTCTGAATAAACCCAACTAATGGTTAATTTGTTTCACCATAGTCTATTTTGTTTTGTTTTTTTGTGTGTGTGTGTGTGATGTTTTGAGCTAGTTACGCCGTAAACGTACTTGTAATAACGTTCACTAGAAGAATGTAAACCAAACTACATATAAATGTTAATTAAAACAATATATTAAAATCTGAAAATTCGACAATCATAAACGCACGTGTATAATATGTGTGTGTGTGGTAGAGAATTGTGAACGAGTTACTAGCAACATTAGTGCTCAGTGCGTGTCCCCTCAACTCTCGTAAGCATATTAAAGTACCTTGTGGTGAGTAAATAATTTATAAGCATAATACATGACAGTAACAATAATGTGAATTGATCAATTAGAGTTGTTTTTTTCACTTTGATGCATGTGATATGGTGTGTTTTATTTGTCACAGAGAAGCACTGAACGTGAAAATATTTCTCTTTGTATTGCTGGATGAACTAAGCCTAATGTGAACTAAGCTTATTCTTAATATGTACATCGAAACCTACTCTACGTAGGGAAAAGAAACTTTAAACCCAGTTCATATGGGAGTATCTCTGTTATTCACACTAAGTATATAAAATAGTTATGTTTGAATTAGTCACGTTCAAGCTTTATACTGCAATGTGTAAAAAAAATTATAAATATACGTTAGGCCTTATTACATGGTCTGATATCTGCTCATTCCTAATTTTCTTTTTTAACGATTAATTATTTCATTTGCTGAAACAAAATAAAAAAAAATAATAAAATATGCACCATTTCCTAGCGTTTGGAAAATACTTGTAATATTTTTGTAGATTGATATCTATTTTCCAAATGGAAATAAAAACAAATGCATATAAGTGTATAGTATCATTTATAAAAAAAAATTCAAAAAATGATACAACTAAAAAACTATAATATCTTTTTTCCCGTCCATCAGCTCTACACTGTGCAGCTAGCCGGGGTCATGTGGGTTGTGTGGAGACCTTGATTAATTTGTGTGGTGCTGAGGTTGACACTAGCGACAATAATGGATGTACAGCTCTGTTCTACGCCGTCACATTAGGTTACGCTGATTGTACACAACTATTGTTACAATATGGCGCTGAGCCTAATCTACAAGACCGAAAAGAAAGAACGTAAGTATTTCCACTGACTGTTATGGTCCGCTTCTGACACCATCTTGTTACGAACTTGCTATACTCGCTTTCACTTCAGCTTTATTAAGGTTGTACTCATTTCTATCAGGAATTGAATCATATCAATTTAAACTTACATTGCTGTTTTTTACCATAATCAATAAATGCGTACATTTATAACTGGATTTTGTTTCTCTTGCTGGCAGCGATTCTTTCTTCCTTCGCCTCTCTCTCGTTTTATTCCGTCTCTCTCTCACGCACACACAGTTCCCG
Source organism: Limulus polyphemus (assembly GCF_000517525.1). Lineage (NCBI taxonomy): Eukaryota > Metazoa > Arthropoda > Merostomata > Xiphosura > Limulidae > Limulus > Limulus polyphemus. The sequence goes on along the minus strand of NW_013666625.1, from coordinate 329,078 downwards.
GTACCTTCCTCTCTCTTTTATTTTTCTTACATTTCTATCTCAAAAACAACGCTGAGCACGATCAATTCCTTTCTGATCTTTTATATCTGTTTTAATTACGACGTTTCATAATCACAGGGAGCTCTGTTGTCTCCATACCGCTGAAAAAGAAAACTGACTACCCCTCCAGTAATTTCCTAACGACCTAGGGTATTATAATCCCCTAATCCCTCAGGGACTGATCAAAATCTGGTCGCCTTCTCGCCTCTCTAAACTCCAACCAATGTTTCGTATATTGAACTTCATAACTCATTTCTCTCCCCACTTTTCCTGAATACAATGAATAATGTTCATTGTAATCAGTCTCGGCTGCGTTTCGATGTTATCTCAGGCTCTAAAGTTCTGGCGTATCACACTCATCTTGTTTAACCACTCACAGACTTTTGTAGAACACTGATAAGTTCACCGTCTTTACATATATCACAATACAGTTCACAGTCTTTGTCTAAATATTTTATAAACATCATAGTATTATATACATATCACTACAACATTTCAAAACGTTCTATATTTGTTTATATATGTATATATATATATATATATATATATTATAACTATTTAAAAACGTTCAGTCTTTGTTTTTATATATATATATATATATATCCACACATAGATAATCAGGAAATAACCTCTGTCTCTCCATTCCACCTTTACTGTTCAGGGTTCGAACCAGTAAGTTCAAAAATTCGTATTCTTCCCTTCATTGACATAACCAGATATTCACAAACAACACCAGTTTTAACCTTAGGTGGATGGATCTTAAGTCTCATATTTATGTACAATATATTAGGTTTAATCAGAGCGTGGTCACAGATTGATCTTAATAGCTCAAGAGGGAAAGAGCATCTGCATTTCAATGGTCACTCGCTAGTCTATAACATACTATAAAATATAACTCCTGTTGTAACTGACTCCACTGCAGCAGCTTACTGTCTTCATTCCTCACTCTGTGCAACCCGATTAAAGGGTTATGGTCCATTTCCATAACAAATGTTTTACCCACACGCTTAATTTATAGGGAAAGGATCTATACATCTTGCCGCAAAACTGTTTTGGGGTATTTGGTCCAATATCCCAACTAGGTGATTCGTCGTTCTCTAGCATACTTATCATAGCGAAGCTTTTGTTCATCTTTACTCCCCTGAGTAGCTTTAGCCACTAACCTCTGACCTTTTGCTAACATTTGCCTCAAGCTGATCACATATTCTAGAACATTTTGTGACTCTGCTTTGTCTCTGTTCCAATTTATTTTCAATAAGTCTAATGGACCCTTAGCATCTCTACCGTTTATTAACTCAAAGGGGGAAAATCCTGTTGTAGCTTAGGAGACTTCTCGATATGCAAGTAGCACAAACGGCAACATTATATCTCATTCAGCAGATTCTCATGTATCATTACTCTTAGTATGGCCTTCATTGTTCCATTTGCTCTCTCATATATCCCATTTGTTTGTGGCCTATAATGGCCTCTAAGGATTAGTGTGTTTCGTTTTTACTTCTTTCACCTTCAATAATTCTTGCATTAATTTTGATTGAAAGTTGCTACCTAAATCTCATAAGAATTCTTCAGTAAACCCGACCCATAAGAATATCACTGTCAGCTTTCACTCCATTTTTTCTGCTTCTGTAGAGCTAGTGTTACTGCTTCTACATATTTAGTGGCAGAACCAACCATTATCATAATATATTAATTCCCTTGCTCTATTACTAGAAGTGGTCCGATAATATAACAAACCTAAAGGGTTCACTAATAACTGATAAATTAACCATTCGATTTCTTACTTTCATGCCTCTGTTGACAGCTGGACATTAACATGATGGACAGCTCTTTACATAAGTCTCTATATTTCCAAACATACCTGGTCAGTAGTAATTTTTACTGATCCCATCTTTCGTTTCATCTGTGCCTAAGTGTCCAGCAAACATAACATCATGCCCTAACTTTAATATTGTCAGTATACGTTTCTTTGGAATAAATATTCATTAATACTATCTATTACATTATTCCCCTTACACTTATGCCTCAACACTCTTTCCCGCTAGTAATAATAGTTTCGCCCGTGTTTTGTTACTTCAGGATCCTCTATCACGGCTTCACTGCAACGTTTATCCAAACATTCATCTTCTAACTGCCATTTAATTATTTGTCCTCGATCCATGTTCCCTATTCTAACATCAATTAAATTATCGTTAATATTTACTTGATGATTTATTTCTTCGCTAACTTCTACCCCTATTTCAGAATTTTCTCTAATATCATTTGTTATCTTGATACTTTGGATACGTGTTACCACTGCTACTGGTGTATTTTGGAACCCGACTGCCTCTACCTCACTACCAAGCAAAATCGGATGTGGGATACCATCTGCCACCCCTATGATCATTTCATCTTCAAAAGCTCGACATTTCAATGTAACTTTAGCTAGTGGTACAGTATACTAAGCCCCCCCCCCCTCTCCTGCTGTTGTGCTAAACCGAGTTAAAAGTAATGTATCACCTGTGAGTTGATTATCTTATATTAACTCTTTTCTCACCAGAGTTTTACAACTACAAATATCCTTTAATACGTTTATGGCATTTATCATCACTACTTAATATCTATTTGAAATTTTCTCTCTGTTTTCAATACAATACATTACATTCTCCCATACGTTTATGGTATTTATCATCACTACTTAATATCTATTTGAAATTTTCTCTCTGTTTTCAATACAATACATTACATTCTCCCTTTTATTTGCAGTTTTCTTATTCTGCTTAGAGAATTTAGCTACATATCCAACTTTGTCACATATAAAACATTTTGGTGGAGGATTATAATCTCTCTCCTTATTTAGAATATCACTCTGTGGAAAGGTTCTCCTTAGAGCTCTCGAGGATCGCTGATCCAGTTTTATTTGTTTGTGGTAAGCAGTTCTACTAGCTTGATTTTCACCTATTTTCAATCCACTATGTTTTCTTATCACTACATATTTATCATCTAACGTCACTGTCTCACGTGCATTTGCTGGCGTCTTATCTTATAACCATATTACTAACTGAATCGGTAATTTTTTCAAAACTTGTTCTTACAACATTAAATCTACAATCTTGTCAGAGTTTCCAGTATAGTTAGACTCTTCGATCCATTTAACTAGCAACTCATAAAGCCTTATTTCATACTGTTTCAATGTCTCATTTGCCATGTTTTCTAACTCTCTGAACTTCGTGCATCAAGTCTCTAAAGTAGCTGATTTCACTACATCATATTTCAGTGCGTCTGTGCTTCCAATTTTATTGTATGATGCTAACGCCTCTCCAGGTAATGCAGGAAGTACTTTCCTCATCATATCCTGTGGCTGCCACTGTTATGCTATTTTTAGAAAATCACAAAAATACATCTACATCACTTTCGCAAAAATTAGGCAGCTACACATGGTGATGGGTGCTTCTTTCATGCAAATTATTCCTATCACCAGAATTATCCTGTCTTCCACTCACCAACAAATCGAATTCTCTCACTGCTTATTCCTATCTTCTATCTCCAGCTCGAAACATTTTTCTTGGCTTCTATTTCCAAGCATTTCACTTTTAGCTGTATCTTAGCAAGTCGTAAATCGTTACCATAGTAACCTTCGTAAACACAGCTCGCAGTTCCCTTATTTTAACGAAGCTTAGGATTAAAACAATCATCTATTGTGACGCCTGTCTCAATTAAAACTTCAGGTATCTCATCTTTTTTTTTCAATTGCTATTACCTGTTATACTCAGTTCTCTATATTTATTTAACAACTGGTTTTTATCAATGGTTTCTAGTTTTCATCCATGCTAGTGTAAATTCTCTAGTCTAAAACAATGTATTGCACATCTTATAACCAATAAGAATTAAATGTACCACCATCAAAAACAAAACAGGCAAGATAAGAACAAAAAATAAACTCACTCTCTTTCCAGACTTCACTCCTTCATCAAGTTTCTTCACTTTTGTTAATGTGGTTCCAACTTCAAACTCTACTTCCACTGTTGGGTTTCGATTCCTAACGAATTGATGAGTCCCACTGCTGACACCATTTTCTTACGATCATGCTATACTCACATTTTGCTTTCCCTTTAGTTTTATTAAGGTTGTACCCAGCTCTATCAGGAATTGACTCATACTAACTTAAATAAAATAAACTTCTGTTTATTACTATAATCAATAACACATAGATTTAAAACTGAGTTTTGTTTCTTAATGGCAGCATATCTTTCTTCTTTCACCTCTCTCTCAGTTTATTCAGTCTCTCTCACATCTTCTAATCCTTTCATATCTCTATCTTCTGCTAAACTTCTGTACTTTTTTTTTTCTCAAAAACTACGTCAAACACAGTCTCTTTCTTTCTGACCTTGTATACCTGTTTTGATTACAACGTTTCATAATCACAAGAGGTCCTGTTGTTGCCACACCGCTGAAGAAGAAAGGCGGTTGCTCCCTCTAATCATTTCCTAATGATCTAGAGTTTTTTAATCTCCTAATCTCTTCGGGGCTTATAAAAACTGATCGCCTTCTCATCTCTCAACTACAACCAATGTTCCCTACACCCAAGTTCATAACACTGAGTTAAACTGGTGATTCATTTTCTGAAGTGTTAGTGTCCAAATAATTGTGGTATTACAAAAATACATACATACATACATATACAGTACATTTAAATTACCTGAATAATAGTCAACTCGTTCATACTCATGAACTTATTATTTTGGATTGCTGCTTTGCATATTGGTTTAGGCCTAAACTATTACTTTGATCTTGTGAGGCGTAACTTGATATTGAGGTTGAAAATACTTTTAACTATATGAGCACTTAGGCGTGATGAGTTCAGGAAAGCTATGTAAATTATGAATTTTATGTGTTGTCTGTTATAAATTACCACTTTAGTTGACTAGATTTTCAATTTTGTTAATGACATAAAAATCAGAAAACGCAAGCTTTAAGCTAGGGTGCTATAGAAAATACTGTCCAAAGCGATCTTTTTAAGTTATAATTTTTTCGTTGAATTTTCATTAAAAAATCCTGTTTTTTTTCGATAATCCAGTACTTCAACCGAATAAACTTTGTAAACAAAGCGAAACAAACGTTAAGCATTGGGAAGCATTTTGCAAATTAGTTTTAAAATATGGAATTAGGATGAAGAATGAGTTTAATAAACAGCTAGAGGATATAAAGACGATAAAATATGCTGAAATCAGATGGGAATTTATTTACTTAAGTGATAATGACAGGATTAAAAATGTCTATAGACAAACATTCGAAATTTCACAAGAGTTTAGTAAACCTTCAAAGTGACAATTCCAGAAGAACAGGGGCGGAGAAGAAAATTGGAGTGAAGTATATAAAGGGAACAGATATAGCTCAGAAAATTCAATCATGAATTAATAATTTTGAAAGTTCTTAATTTTGATAACAAAGAGCTTTTTGAATCAAAAACTATATTTCTAACAAGACTTCCAAAATAATAACGATTTTGATCTTTCGAAAGCCCTTAACGAGTTTGCGAGAAAACTGTAATTATGACTTTGAAGCGAATAATGGAATTGACTGTAGTTGTTATAACATACCCACAGCCGAAAGTGCGGAGCGTGTTCAGCTGCATCACACCACGATCTCCAGACCCTTCGATTCTCAGTCCGACACGTTGACATATAAGCAAACCAAGCGAAATGCGATGATGTTTAAAAATTTGTTAAGGAAGTGACAAAAACTATATATTTTTATAAATTTTACCCCTTCCTTTTTCACTAAAGGGTCGAGTTTTTTAGAAAATAATAAAGATTTGGGTTATTTATATTTTCTATCTAAACTACACAAAAGTAGAGTTAAAATAAACAAGCATATCACCCAATATTTGTGGTTAAAGAAATCTCTGTGTTGTTTTTCAAGCAGTTATTGTTTGAAGTTAAGCCCAAAGTAACACAATGGGCTATCTCTGTTCTGCTCACCACGGGTATCGAAACCCGGTTTCTAGCGTTGTAAGTCCGCAAATATACCGATGTGCCACTGGGAGGCTTTTTAAGTAGATAAATCGTAGGAAATTATTATAATATTATTGGACCTTCAAGTAAGACTACATATTGAGGAAATCCCTTGGTGTCAAAAGTAATTTCCAATGATAAACATGATAGGCAGCTATAGCCTAGGCCCTGGAGACATCTAACCAAACATATAGCTCATAGCTCAGGAACTTTTAATATTGTTTCTCGTTATTTCAATGTAGAATGTAACTATAGTTTACAAGTCGTCGACATTTTCTTCGTTGCCTTATAAAAAAAAATACACCGTATGTTTATTATTAATTTTTACAGGGGCTACATTTGCATAATTTATTTTTTAATTTATGAAAACAATCTTTACCTGAATCTTTACAATTTACCTTTGAATCTTTATCTTCTGTTCTCATAATAATCAAAATAAATACAAATAGTGAATTGGAAACAGATATATTTTATAAATTTAGTGATCCTTATAGGTATATGGAAGTTATTAGTATTGACTTACGACACATATGCAAAACTCATGGAAGTTATTAGTATTGACTTACGACACATATGCAAAGCTCATGGAAGTTATTAGTATTGACTTACGACACATATGCAAAGCTCATGGAAGTTATTAGTATTGACAGCTTTGCATATGTGTCGTAAGTCAATACTAATAACTTCCATGAGCTTTGCATATGTGTCGTAAGTCAATACTAATAACTTCCATGAGCTTTGCATATGTGTCGTAAATATGGCTATTATGTAAATGTGAAGCTCACCAATAAATGCTTAATATTAGAAATTTTTTACAGGTGTATTTAAAGATTAAAGTGTAATCTTAAATTTTACATTCCACCAATAAAAAAATTATTCAAAATTAATCAAGACATTTTTTTAGCATTGCTAGCTTAGAAATCATACAAATATAATGCACTTTTCATATACTGTTCTTAGCGTATATACTTTTCTGTCAAATTGTGTTCTAAAGTAACTGAACCAGCTTGTCTGGACTTTGACGAAAAGGAGACAATTATTTAGAGCTCTGGATACAAATGTGGTAACCAACTATCTAACGAACATTTGTATAAATGTTTTGATTTGTTTTAATATGTTATTTTAGAACAAGTGGGCTGTGTGTTGTTTGTTTATTCTTGACATTTATCGCCAAAAAGTCACAGATACCCACTGTAAAGAATCCGGCCGATACAAAAAAATTGACATATTATTATCTAAAAATATAATAATTTATCCTTTAACACTGAAGAACGCTTCACTTCGTTCACTTTTATTTCTTTCAAAACTTGATAATCTACATAAGTTCTTTGGTTTACATCTAAACCAAGTAACTTTACAAGCAGAAAAAACATCATTAGTTTCGAGTTCTCGACGTGTTCAAACTACTGGTAAGTGAAAGGCAAGTTTTATAAGTACAAAGTGGGTATAAAATTTCTGTCGTCATCACTATGGGTATCATACGGACAGAAGAATACATTGTAATTTACACATGACCAAAACGGTTTGATATAAAAAAACAAGTTCCTGTAATTCACCTAAAGCAAATCCATTACGGGTTAATATTTAAATATTACTTTATTAACGAACGTAGGCCCCTTTTTTATGCGTGTAACCAATCTTTACAGGCCTTTCACACACAAAATGTTGAGATACGTGTTGGCCTTTAAGAAAGTACATACAACGTGCTGACATTATTATTTATTGTTGGAGAACATAAAAAGTAGAAGCGTTTTTTATAAACATAAATAATAATTACTTTTTATCCAAAGTTACCAATAGGGTTTATGTAAAATTATGTTTAGCTTTTGTTAAAAAAATATTACTAACATTTTACTTCTGATGGTAAATTAATGATCGAGTTTGTGTTTGTCGGATGTTTGTCATAAACTATTAACTGTAAAATGTTGAGGAATAATAACAAATAATTTCCTATCCTAAGAGCTGCTCACTGTGGAGCTGCGAAAGGCCAACTGGAGACTTTAAAGATCCTGGGAGCCAAAGGTGGAAACCTGTGGATGACCAACATGCGTGGGGACATACCGCTACACGAAGCTGTCCAGTCAGGCAGGAAAGGTCAACTCAGTCATTTATTGAGCGTTTATACCATGAACAGATTTTTTAAGAGTTAAACTTAATTATAATGCATTTAGGTTTAATTCGTTAGAGTCCATATCCTGTCGGCAACTACGTGTAGTATTTACATGAGCGATATGTATCTATCTTGTCTGTAAAAAAATATATATTCACTGATGTGAAGAGTCCACAAACTGTTTTACTTGATATCGACATTCTGTAGTATATTATTATACTGTCTGCAAGAGTTGGTAGATATATAGATAGACGTGAGTGTGTGTGTGTAGAAGAGATGAAAAAATTGGTATCTACACATGAAGGATAATTAAACGTGATTGTGTATGTATGATAGAAAAAATGTGTAGGATGTGTGTGCTATGTTTTTAAAGTAAGTAGAAGAAAATGTGTATGTACATACGATACTTAAACTTGAGTATGTTTGTAGACTGAAGCTGTTATGTATGAATATTAAACGAACGTGGATACAGATGTATCTAACAAAAGAAAGTATTACAAGCTTCAAAACTTTTTCACCATTTTATTTAACATTTTAGATTGAGTTTTGTAATATGATATGTAACATCTCCACACTTCTCATAACTTAAATTTATGTATATATATATGTTATGTAATAAGGTGGTTTTGATTTGTTCGTGAGAAAATCTGATTTATTCGAGGGATTTTTGTCGACTGTGGTAGCTTCAGTTCAGAATACTTTAATCATTAATTTACAAAATAAAACTTAAAATAGGTGATTTTAAAATGTCCTCTTCATGTCTCTGAACTACACCTGTTGATTATTACCAGTTGTAGTTGTTACAAACAAATTTTCTGACTTGAAGTCGTCAAGTTAGAAAATATGTCAAAACGTCTAATGTTCTTTGTGACTGCATACAACACTGAAAAACATCAATATTTCAACGAAAAACGTTCAGTATTTTTATAAAGAATCATCTAGTGGTTTATTTATTAAAAATCATCTAATGGCATATTTATGAAGAATAATCTGATGGTTTATTTATTACGAATAATCTAATGATTTATTTATAAAGAATCATCTAATGGTTTATTTATTACGAATAATCTCGTGATTTATTTATTAAAATAATCTAGTGGTTTATTTAATAAGAATAATCTAGTGGTTTATTTATTACGAATAATCTAATGATTTATTTATAAAGAATCATCTAATGGTTTATTTATTACGAATAATCTCGTGATTTATTTATGAAGAATCATCTAATGGTTTATTTATTACGAATAATCTC